>NC_034409.1:179722835-179804107 GCF_002078875.1 Numida meleagris | reverse complement strand
TGTTTCTGAGTCAGGACTGCTTCAGAAAGATTTAATCACATGTTCCTCCTTAAGACACATAACTGCTTTTGTGAAGGGGGCTTGATGGATTAAAATGAGCATGAATTGCAAGAGTTCTTTACTGTCAAAAAGCCTGCCATTGTATAGTGAAGGAATCATTACTGCCAGACGTAGGGATAACAACTTGAAACCCTACTGAAATCTAATAAAATGAATATGATTCAAGATTTTGTGTCCATATATGAAAACAAGATTTTCACTGTTAATACATTTTCACAGTTTTTTATATACAGCTACTTTGGTGTAAAATCTTGGATATGACAAGGCACAGATACTTTGATGCAGTTTCTTGAGTTGTAAGTGGTCTGAATTGCTCTGTAATGTGAGTTTGACTGTGTTTTACAGTGACATAGGAAGTTTGTAAAGACAATGTCATTGTCTTTTTTTAGGCCTTTCTGACAGATGAAAGAGCCTTAATAAGAATGCAGAACAAGAACTTATACCCACTTCAAGGCTCCTTCATACTGCCAAAGTGGCGATTAGTGACGTTTGTGCAAATGGCAATCAGGCCCATGTGGTTTCAAACTGGTTTTTGATGTGTGGAGAACATCTTAGTAGAATTATGCTGTGTGGAATTACATCTCATAGCTACAACAGCATTAATTTTTGTATGGCTAAATATGGAAAAAAAATTGCATTGTAATTTTATCTAGTTTATCCACTGGCTGTCAAGTGAGGGACATTTTAGAGAAGAAGGGAAATTATTTCCCTCAGTGTAAAAAAAAAAAATTGGTGTAAAATATCAAATGTACTTTTTTTTTTCCCAGCCTGATCACTCTCTGTGCACCTTTGTAAACTTCATCAAACACATCATCTGTAAGGGAGCTGCTCCTCACTTTTGTTTGTTTGCTTTGTCCTTACGCAGTTGGTGATTGCTTTCTGATACTTGCCTTGAATGCCTCTGGATGGGATCAGGAAAGCCAAGGCACAGATAGAACTGAACTTGGCAAGAGATGTGAAAAATAACAAGGAAGGATTCTTTAGGTACGGTGGTCCTTAGAGACAGGTAAAGGAGAGTGTATCCACTCTGATAAATGAGAAGGGAGAACTGGCTTCAGCAGACGTGGAGGAGGCTGAGGTATTCAGCAAGTTCCTTGTTTCAGTCTTCACTGGCAGTCAGGCTTCCTATGCCTCTCACATTTCTGAACTTCTAGGCGGGGGTCAGGGCACCACTGTTTCCACAGTTAGGTGGAAGTTCTTTACTCAGACAGTGGTGAGGCACTGGAACAGGCTGCCCAGAGTGGTTTTGCGTGCCCTATCCTTGAAGGTATTCAAGGCCAGGTTGGATGGGGCCCTGGGCAGCCTGATCCCATGTGTGGCAATCCTGCCCATTGTAAAGGGGTTGGAACTAGGCAATCTTTAAGGTCCCTTCCAACATAAGCCATACTATGATTCTATGGTTCTGGTTGATTCTGGTCTAGGGTAGGAGGTGATCTCACATTATTCTTCGAATGCAATGGGAATGCAGAACTTCAATGAAATTTTGAGGTGGTACAATATGTAAATACTGATGTCTACAGTATTATGATTTCTGAAATAATAATAATTGCTGATGATGTCCCAAGTGCAACAAATACAATGCAAAGTATTGAGTTAATAACTGAAATGGAAACAAAAGACATGGTTTGGCTTATAAGGAGTCAACTAGAAGGCTTGTTAGACAACACGAGACTGAGGATTCATCAGCTATTCTAGGGTAAACGAAATTTGAAGATGTAATTACTGATGATTTATCTGTTGCATTTCAACCTCTAAAGATTCATCTGGCTAGAGCAGGCTTCTTTCCCTAGTGCATTAGCTACACAGATTAGGTCATGTATTCAGTCTAAGCTGAAGTCAGAGAAATACGTGGAGCAAAGTGCATGATCATTCTGAGTAGAGATGACAGTTTAGGTAAATTTTAAGTGACAGTTCTGCACTTCTGGTTGCTCTGAGGACCTCATGCTATTAGCTAGATGCCTCATAAACTCCTCCATGCTTCTTCTGCCTGGAAGATAGAGTTGTTTCCATTGATGTTACTTAAGCACGTAAGCTCCAGGTCCCAGCTGCTTGTAGACTCAGAAGAGGGCCCCTGCTACAAAGAGCTCATTCTCATAATATTATAATACAGAGTCAAAGTGAAAGAGTGCAAGGAATCAGTGAAATTCCACTATGACAGACTAAGCAGATATCTAACCAGGGTTAAATGCTTTCAGGAATGACTTTGAAACTTTAAAGAATAAGGAAATGACTTTTAAGAATAAGGAAGTAGCTTAATGATCACAGGAAACTTTTTCCTAAAATAGTTGGTAGCAGGCAAGAAAATATTTATGCAAAAATGTAGTGAAAAAAGGTTTGGTGTGTCTGGAAAATGAAGACAGTTTTTTTGATGCAGTAGATAGAAGACCTATCAGCCTGATCTCAGTACTGGGAAAGCTCATGGAGCAGATTATCTTGAGTGTGATTACATGGCGCATGCAGGACAGCCAAAGGATCAGGCCCAGCCAACATGAGTTCATGAAAGGCAGCTTATCTTGACCAACCTGATCTTCTTCTAGGACCAGGTGACCAGTCTGGTGGATGAGGAGAAGGCTGTAGATGTAGTCTAGCTAGATTTTAGTAAAACCTTTGACTGTGTCCCACAGCATTCTCTTGAAGAAGCTGGCAGCTTGGACATATGCACTCTTTGCTGGGTAAGAAGCTGGCTGGAGAGTGGTGGTGAATGAAGTTAAATCCATCTGGTGACCGGTCATGAGTGGTGTTCCCCAGGAGTTGGTACTGGGGCCTGTCCTGTTCAGTATCTTTACTGATGATCTGGACAAGAGGATTGAGTGCACCCTCAGTATGATTGCGGATGACACCAACTTGGCAGGAAGTGTCGATCTGTGTGGGGGAAGGAAGGTCCTACAGAGAAATCTGGATAGCCTGGATCACTGGGCTGAGGCCAGCGAGCTTCAAGATGACCACATTGCTGCACTTTGGCCGCAACAACCCCATGAAGCACTTACAGGCTTGGGGCAGAGTGGGTGGAAGACTGTGTGGAAGAAAAGGATCTGGGAGTATTAGTCAACAGCTGGCTGAACATGAGCAGTGTGCCCACGTGACCAAGAGAGCCAACGACACCCTGGTTTATATCAGAAATAATGTTGCCAGCAGGAGTAGTGAGGTGATAGTCCCTGTGTACTCAGCACTGATGAGGCCATACCTTGAGTACTATGTTCAGTTTTGGGAACTTCACTACAAGATAAACACTGAGGCCCTGGAGCATGTCCAGAGAAGGGCAGCAAAGCTGATGAGGGGTCTGGAGCACACGTCTTATGGTAAGTGGCTGAGGGAACTGGGGTTGTTCAGTCTGGAAAATAGGAGTCTTGGGGGGGACCTTGTTGCTCTCTACAGATGCTTGAAAGGAGGTTGTAGTGAGGTGAGCGTTGACCTCTTCTCCCAGAAGAGCAATTGGATGAGAGGGAATGGCCTCAAGTCGTGCCAGGGAAGGTTCAGGCTGGATATTGAGAAAAATTTAATCTCTGAAAGAGTGGGTAGGCACTGGAATGGACTGCCGAGGAGGTGGTGGAGTCACTGTCCCTGGAAGTGTTCAGGAAATGTGGAGATGTGGCAATGAGGGATGTGGTTTAGTGGAGCATGATCATGATGGGTTGACAGTTGGACTAAATGATCTTAGGGATCTTTTCCAACCTTAATGATTCTGTGATTCTATGGTTCTATAATTCCATGAAATTCTACCCATGTGGTCGTATGCAAACACGCAAGATTTGCACAAAGGAAGGTATCTTGCTATCCTGGAAAACTGTCAGTTTTATGGTTTTTGGGCTAAGAATGCTATGGGTGAGAAGGAAGGGGATATCCCTGCAATAGCACTGGATTCACAGCTAGGCATACCTCTTCCCCAAATCAGAGCATGTAGGGAAGTGCCCTGTGCTCATCTCTGTGCCTGCTGGTGGTAAGGAAGTGTGGTGGTGAGGGTGTTGCACCACTGTGAGCTCTGAGCATCTCCCTGCATGCCAGAATCAGTTCTGCCCAAGTACAGATTCACTTTCATCTAATTTTTCTGTCCTCAGCTGAAGTTGTACCTGTCTTCTCTCCCTCCCTGCTCCAACCCTCTTAAATGGGATTTGGATGTGTTTATGAAGTCATCAGTTCTTTATGGTGAAAAATTCCAAAGGACTGAGCTGCAAAGCCCTGTGGGCAAGAAGTCTTCTCCTTCCTCCCAGGTTTGCACTATTTTTCCATTTTCCCACTGCAAAATCCTGGCCTAGGTCTGAAGGTCCTGCGGGAACATCCACTGCAAAGCAAACAGTACAAGACTAATTACTTCAGTCATTAACAGCAGGGACTTGGAATCCTAGGTGGGATTAGGTGTGTACAAGATTCAGCCTGAAAGTTATTTTAAATGTTCTTTCTTCCACCATGCTGCACTTGCAGTATTGTCAGGAACTGTATGTCGGACCAGCCTGGAGGGAATTTTTGTATCTGAGATCTCATCCCATTAAGACTGGAATTTAAAAAGCAAGCTATGATACACACTTAACCATTAGAATCCTACTGAGCACTGCAATAATCTGAAATTAAAGGAAGAGATACGTAGGTAGGTAGGTAGGTAGATAGACAGATAGATAGATAAAGAACAGACAGATTACTGAATAGCTTTTCCCAAGATAGAATTTTGCAAGTTATTATAAGGGTTGACATTGTGGACAAACTGGGCAGGACTTTGGCAGTATATATGTGAATGATATTCTGTTGCTTGCAGAGTGATGACTTCAAATAACAGATGTAGAAGCCCATACAGAAAACAGTATTTTAAATCATTTAGTATCAATAACAAAATTATATTAGAAACAGGAGAGAAAAAAGGAAATAATGATTAACATAAAAAACAGTTTTAAATAGGGACTTTTATTAGCTGAGAATCTATGTTATGAAGACAATTTTCCTCAGAGTGGAAATTAATTTGTTTTACTCTTCCAAATAAAAAATGAAGCTGGATTCTAGACTTTAAGGGAAATTATCTTGACAGAATAATTATATAAAAATGAGGGAAGAGAAGGAAAAATGTTTAGATATGAACTTAGTGTTATCTAAATGACAAAATGATCATTAAAAGGCGTAGTCTGTTTACTAATGATCTTTTCTTTTTTTTTTTTTAGTAATAGGCCCATAATTTCAGCACAGAAGTAATTTCAGATTTGTCCGGATGTAAATTTATCCTTGAAAAGTTAAAGAATAAAACCACAGTTGTATTCCATATATATACTGAAGAAATTATGCAGTGATTTAAATGTGTCGAGCTTTTAAAATGCACCTAAATAAATTAAGCCCATGCCTCTTTATTTTTTGTTGTTTTCAGTCTATCTAGCTCCTTTGAAGTTGGGCTATGGAACACGTTAATGCATAGGCTTGAGATGCAGAAGCATGAGCATCAGACTAACCTGGTCTGGCTAACTGGAACCAGTCCAGATGTGGCCTTCATGGTTAGTACTGGCATCTGTGCACCCTCTCTGTCCTAAAAGACAATGACTTGGCATCGCTTATTGTACTCTCCCTGTGCCTTTGAAACACTTTAACAGTACATTTGGAAAAGCAATCTCTGCCACTTTCTGAAGAAACAAACAGATTGTTCAAAAAGTTCATCTACTTTCAAATGTAGCAAATTTATAAAAAGAAAAGAGAGCTGGAATAAGAAGATGTGTATTGACACATTGTTAACAACGTCAGCTAAGTACTGGGAATGCCAAGCACTCAGCCAAATTGAAGACACAATGATGAAACCAGATCTATGATCCATATGTGAATCATTTCATAGGTAAACCATATCTTTTGGTGTTAAACACATAGGTGCACATGCATATATGTCTATACACAAAAAATACCAATTAGAGTGCATATTATGCACATTTTTAAAAATGAAAGAGAAAATTCACAGCATTCTTTGAGAAAGTGGGAGAGTGGGGGCAAGAAGATGTCAAAACCAATTTTCTTCTTTACTGAGATCCTTGGAAATATAATGGAAATTGTCTTTCTACAATAGTTTACAATTACTGAGCAACCTTGGGAGTTCAAGTAGAAAATCAATTTCCAGCTGTTGCGGATGGATGCATAAAGTTTCTGCTGGACACACCAAATAGATCTATATGCTAAAATGTATCTTATCTTTAAAGCCTGTAACTTAACTTCCTCAAAAAATAATAATACTGTTAGCCCAAGATTTAAACATTAATGTTATGTTTTGGAAATAGGCAGTAGACTGAGAATCTGTGAGAGAACAATATAAAAGGTGAATGCAGTATAACACATTGCCAGATTGCATATATATATCTGTACAGTCCTGCACGCGTGAAATAGAGCAGCCAGAAAATGACCAAGGTTTTTAAGAAATGAATAGAAGTCCAATGTTTTTTGAAATCTCAGCTTAAGTGCTAGATTCATTAGAGACCTTCATTCAGTCAAAGGCTGGAGATGTGTTCTGGGGACCAGTTTGACCTTCTGAGGTTTTATCTTCCAGTGCAGTGGTTCTTGAAAGAATATAAAGGCAGAAGCTGTAATTCCCTTTCCAAATGACATGTGCAAAACAATCCTTTTTATGCTACTGTGCTGACAGAACTGAGCTGTCATTCACTCATGCTCTGCTTATGTCACTTTGTCTTTAATAAGGGAAATTCCTACAGTACTTTTTAAAGAGAGTTCTCTATTTATTCAGGGTTTAACATTCATTTCTATCCATTATATATTCCTATATTTTAATATATATATAGTTTATATAATTATATATATACATATGTAGTACATACATGTATTTTATATAATGTATATATTATATATATTTTTACCTCCCTACTTCTTTTTTTTTTAAATACAGCTGCCAGTTTACAATTTTTTCTTGAGTTATTAAAATTCATCTACATAGTATCCCTGTGGATTGTGGTATTAATAAGTTTCAGACAATGATGGCACAGCAAGAAACAGTAGATAGCTGCATTGTATGAACGCAATCCTGTATTAACGCATTACCTCAGCAGAGTATCAGAGACGTCTCCTGACGAAGTCATGCACCATTTCACGCTGTTAAAGCAGACAACTTGCACATACTGTATGTGCTGTAGTGGTGTTTTATCACCTCCTTTGTTCCACAAATGGGGAAAACAGAAGAGAAAACAAAGTCCTTGTTGGAGACTCTGTCTCCTAAAAAAAGACACTGATCTTTTTATGCGATAAATATTCTTGTGAGGACATAATCTCACAAACTGCTGCTTTTTGCTAATTCATTTTCAGAAAAAATTGCTTGAGAAATGGAAGTACCAGATAATATGAAGTCAAAGTCAACTGAAAATGTTATCAAACATCCATGGCATGATGTTATTTTGGCCATAAAGAGCTCAATTGCAACATGATGATGGAAGCACCGAGTGCCACATGCACTTTTTCTGTCCATTCAGTTCTGTGTCATTTCACTGTATTGGTCTGACATCCACTTCGGGTGTTTTCTCCATTGGCTTTTCATATCATGTGTGATTTTTTTCTGTTCAATTCCTGCTATGCAAAGGAATCCTAAGTAAACCAGTGATTATTAGAATGTTTACTACCTTCTTTCCTTACATCTCTCTTTTCATATTTTCACCGTTACTTTCATTACCAGAAAATATAGAATTACTATGTAAATGTTTTTCCTTAACTCACAGTCTGATCTTCAGATCTTTGCTATAGGTCAATGACTCATTGTTGAGTAGGATATGTTTTACATCGATTGTAATTATATGGATACCAACAGGCATCATTCAGCCAACATGTGCTGTGACAGTTATGTGACAGACATATGTCTGTGCTGCATACTACAGAGTTGCAATTATTGCCTATATAAAAACTCACTATGCTGTCATCAATGCCAATAATTATGCTAATTTCATGGGGAATATAATGAAATCAGATATGAAATCTTAGATATGTGGAAATGTGCATTTTTTTCTCAACTGGTAGTAGTTCAAGATACAACTGGATGATGTGGTGAATCCTCTGATTTAATTTCCAGTACCGGTGCTGCTACTTTCAGTTACTGCTCGGACTGAAATAAGCACACTAGATGTGCTAAGGAGGATTTACTCCTTGTCTGGATAGTTTAAAGGTTAAAAATTCCACCTGTTTGTGCAAGAAATCTGCTCTTACATGTCATATCCCATTTCTTAGCTCTGTAAAAGAAAAAGACAAGGCCAAGGGTTCAGCTGATTTGAATTTAAGGCAGCTACTTTGAATTGCATGGACTTAGCAGGAGCTGGGAACCCCTCTTAATTAACATGTAATTTTACTCACTATCCAGGAAGCGTGATTCAAATTAAGTTGAAATCATAAAGCTTCTTGGACACCTGTGTGATGTGAATTGAATATTTTCTGAGTCAATGGTCTTAGCTTCCATGAATGACAGTTGAGGAAATTTCCATGCCAAAATGTAGTGGCATTGAAAAGTGGGAAGTATGAATGAGCACATGGCAAAAAGCAAAAGAGAACAGTACAGGGGAAAAAAAGACAGTGTCAAGACTGACAAAGTTCTCACTCATTTTCACATGGAAAGTAAATAGAAAGTTATACTGATATTGCACACATACGCCTGAAAACTCTCTTGCTCATACAGCAGAATTAGACACACATGAATACTTAAATCAACAGAATTTTAATGCATGGCCAAAACAAACTCATAACGACTAGTATATCAGCTATGTTGCAGCTGTCTCTGCTACCAAAGCCTCCTTCTGCTGACCTTAGGGAATGATAGCTCACTTTTGAAATGTGAAATTCCTGAGAAAAGGAAAATTCTTTAAAATACTGAATAAAAAAAAAAAAAGTGGTTTGGTCACAAAGTAGAACAGAATGACAGATAATAGACAGATGATCTGTTCATGGAATGGCATGTGATTCCTTCTGCTTACATTGTGTCAGAGCGAACAGAAGAACCTAAATCTTGTAAAGTACCTTATGCCCAGCTGCTACTTCTTAAGAGCAGCTTTGATTTAAGATGTTAAGGAAGACATAAAATAGGAGAGTAGTGGGGGGGGGTGGGAGGGGGGAGGATGAACAGTGTAACCATTTCAGAGTAATGCAATCTGTGATATCAGAACATGGAACACATTCTTGCTTAGGGACTGTATCTGACAGTGGATGGTGTTTGGGTACCAAGAACTGTGACTCTGCATGGGCAAGTGGACACTTGCATATCTGAGAACAGAGGAAAGCAGGATGGAGATGAGTGGGGTCTTCCTTCTCTTTTGTTATAGACTTACTCCATCCCATTCTTCAAAGCTATTAGACTGGTTTATGGTGAGGCTTAGGGTGCTTCTGTTTTCTTCTCTTCCAGTTTTCATCCTGCTGTAAAAGCTGTCAGAGTTGGCAGTTCAACCTCAATTCTACCCATACAGGTTGCACCGTATCCTAACTTGTAATTTGCTGATTTCAGAGAGATGATGACTCAGGTATGTAAGGTTTACAGTAACCTTTGTAATGATTTCTGCGTGAAAAACAGTGCTGTGCCATAGTATTTTAATGGTTCTTTCTTTCACTATTCAACATTTCCTTCTACTCAGAGAAAAAGTAAATAAAATGGAAACTAAAAGCTGCTAAGCTTAGACGTCAATGAAATTTTCTCAGAACAATTGTCTGTTTCATGAATAGTCTGTTTGACCTGACAGCACCATTTAGTTACATCTCACTAAGCCCATGGATGCATAAAGGAAAATGGAGGCAAGATGACTTTAATCTTTTCTCTCAGGATGAACACTCCTCATTTTCCTTGTCTTAAACCAGTGTAAACCATACAGAACACTAGTAGGAATCAGGTATCAACATCCAGTACTTATAACTCAAAGTGTAAGTCTTTTGGCACAATCAAAACATACCAGTCAGGAACCAAGTTAGGCATATTAAGAAAACTCATGGAAAAATACTCAAAAGATAATGAAATTTCTTTGATCATAGAAGTTGCTTTTGAATGTGGAAGAGTATAATCTAGTAAATTTATAGAAGTCTGTATGCTTGGTAATGCTTTTCACTATAGACATTGCCTTACAGTTCGGACACAGATAAAGCTATTCACACATAGTATTGCTCTGTTTTCTTCAGATCTTATTCCTTGATATTTAAATGTACTCTTATTTTGTGCAGATATTTTGTTACAGCATTTAGAATTGGTTACCTGACTCATAACGTTACAGCCATATACTTGAGAGATATCTTCTGACTTAGTAACTTCTATTGTTGAATTGTACTAAAGACTCTGTAGGTATATTTGAAAGTATGAGATCTTGTGCTGTGAGATGGTGACAATAATGATGATGATGGTGATAATAGTTTATGGAGACTGACATTTACAAAATAGTGGATTTCCAACAGTGAGCAAGCCAGTAAGAAAATAAAATATACCATCTTCCCAGGCAAGCAAGTTAAAACCCAATATTTTGTACAACACTTAAAAAAGTAATTTTAACAGTTTGCATACTTCCTCTGGGATAAATTTACATACTATTTTAACTACTGTAATGCAGATTCTTGAGTTAATTAATCATAATTAATATAGATGCAGTTGGACATCTAATAGAAGATGTATTACTCTCATTTTCTGGTATGATTACACTTGGAAAAAGACAGAGAAAGGCATGTTTGACATCCAATCCCAATTTCTTCAATCACTGCTTGGCTTCCAGATCATACCCTATACCTAGTGCTTTTGTGCTAAAATTTATGAGTAGTGTCCATGAAAAAATAAAGAATCTGAATTCTGTATAAGAATATCTGAATTCTTCTTCATGGCTTCAAGCATTGTTACACAATGTAGAAAAGCTTGTTTTGCTATTGCATTTAAAAATCACACTTGTATAGAAAAGTACCTTGTTTTCTCATACTTAAACAGTCCTTTGTAGGTTATAGAATGCTTTTATCATCAACCTTTTATGGGTGTGACTATAATGACCTCCTGCCTTCCTCACCCTGCCTATTATTTGTTGAGCAGGTATCAGCCTTCCTTTCCTAAAGATTATTCAGCATCTCGCTGATTTCAGCGCTTGATTGACTGACATGCCTACTTTGATTCAGAGCAAGTGTTCTCAGCTACACTGTAGCTTTGAAGTTTCACTCTGCTCTTTTAGGTTTGAAGAACAACTTAGGTTACCCAAATCAAATCTCTTCACCTCTTTATGAGTACATCTGTTAGTCTAATCAAAGATGTTACCTCCCTCGACCTTACCTGGCTTCAGAGAACAGTTAACATTCTAGGTTCTTTCTCTGATGCCTTTGTCAGAAGTCTCCAATTTTTTTTATAGTGATAATACTCTGTTTTTTGTTTATGTGGACCTAAGTTGGCTCTGAAACTAGGAAAGAACTAGTGACAACTATTTTTTCCTTATAGAAAGTTTTCTTAGCAATATACACTAGGTGTTTATGTGGACCTCAGGTAGTGGCTTAAATATTTCATACACTACAATGCATTTTTTTCCCTGAGTCATTGATTACCATCCCTTTTATTGACAGAAGATCATGAGAGAAAATGTCTGTGCACCAAAATTAATCAAAGCCTGATGCACTGCAGGGGTTGTGATGACTGATTCATAGAATCATAGAATCACAGAATGGTTTGGGTTGGAGGGGACCTTTAAGACATACAGTTCCAGCCCCCCTGCTATAGGCAGAGACACCTCCCTCTATACCAGATTGCTCAAAGTCTCATCCAGCCTGGCCTTCAATGCTTCCAAGGAGGGAGCATCCACAACCTCTCTGGGCAACCTGTTCCAGTGTCTCACCACCCTCACAGTAAAGAACTTCTTCCTAATATCTAGCCTAACTCTACCCTCTTCCAGTTTAAAACCTTGTCCTGTTGCTACATGCTCTTATAAAATGTCCCTCTCCAGCTTTCCTGCAGGCCCCCTTCAGGTACTGGAAGGCCACTATAAGGTCTCCTCGGAGCCTTCTCTTCTCCAGGCTGAAAAGCCCCAGCTCTCTTCAGCCTGTCCTTGTAGGGGAGGTGCTCCAGCCCTCTGATCATCTTCGTGGCCCTCCTCTGGACCTGCTCCAACAACTCCATGTCCTTCTTCTGCTGGGGGCTCCAGAACTGGACACAGTACTCCAGGTGGTGTCTCACGAGAGCAGAGTAGAGGAGTAGAATCATCTCTCTCACCCTGCTGGTCACACTTCTCTTGATGCAACCCAGGATACGGTTGGCCTTCTGGGCTGCAAGCGTACATTGCTGGATCATGTTGTGTCTTTCATCAATTGACAGCCCCAAATCCTTCTCCTCAGGGCTGCTCTCAAGCCATTCTCTGCCCAACCTGTATCTGTGCTTGGGATTCCTTGACACTAGCTCCTTACAGTGACACTGTCCATCCTTGCTAGCATAATAAGGTTTTGCTGGAAGTACCAAATTACAGCTGAAGTCTCATTCCAGGAGTTGCAACCACTTCAGACTGGTCATTCATCATAGCACTAAACTAGAAAGTTTGAATTAAGCTGAGGTAAAACTTCTGTAGAGAAAAATCTTATATTCAAAGTACCATATTGAGTGAAATAGAAAACAATTACCAAAATACAGATAAGACTGGAAACAGCCTTTGCTCATCTTTGATATCCAATATGGTAGGGCTGAACTTCAAGGCCACTGGGAACCACAGTGGCTATCCAGCCTTAACCACTGCAAAAGACACAGTGAAGGATCTGGACAGTTAAAGAAATTCAATCTATAAAAGGATAGTGGTCCAAACTCCAATAATCCAAATTTAAATCTCTTTGAGAAGATCTGTTGAGCTCTTTCCTGAGTACACCTGGAATAGGGGTCATACTTGGTCATAATTGTTTGGAAATTCTTGCTGCTCTTTCTTTATTGAGTAAATTAATGTACTGCCCAGAAAATGTGTAAAACATTCCCCATCTTTTATTTCCCTCTTCCATCTTTATATGCTTTGTTACTGCAAGCAGGGTAGGTATCATTGCATCCCCTGTGGAAAAATCTTGCTTTATAGATGAGGTCTCTTGGTGCACTTCCTTTCCTTTCACCTTGTCTGGTCTTCCCCTTTTCTCTGAAGTTCCAGTGTTTTTTTTTTGTTTGTTTTTGTTTTTGTTTTTGTTTTTGTTTTTTTTTGTCTCCTGTATGTTATAATGTTCAGCATACCTTGTAAATTTGGATCCACAGGTACTCATGGAATCCGTAACAGTGCAAAAGACTCTATATGGGCTTTTATAAAATACAAAGCATTGGATAAACCTTTTTCTAAGAACAAAGCAGAAGCATGCTTGGTCTTTTATAGTGTTGGTGCATCTAGAAAAAATCTAATCAATTCCCCTGGAAATCAATAGTTTAATTGTGACCAGCTAATATTCCTTTTTTGTTGTCTAAGAAAATGATAATGTTTCAGAGATACCTTACTGCATTTCTTTCCAATCTCTGTGTGTGTTGTGTTTTCACTCTTTTCAGAAAAGGTTGTGATTTCAGTTGCAGAATTAAAAACTTCATTGTCCTATCTCTTATTAGCCACAATTTTCATATAGTTAAATTGATATAATATGAAAGTATGACATTATTCTAATCCTTTAGAGTACTTTCTCATGTAGGTATTAGTCTCTTATGTGTTCTTTACTAATCAATCATCTGATATCAAGATGGACATCAGTACTATTATCCATAGTTGCTGAAACATCCAGAAGGGGTTGTTGGATAGTTCAGCCTTGACTGCATGGCATCACAGTGCTTGTGTGGTGACTGCAAATAGCTGAGCTGTAGATTTTATGAAAAAGGAACAAGCCATTTGCTCTCAGTTTATATGTTATTAACCAACTTCCATATTTTTTTCCTTACAACTTCTCTGGATATCTTATTTCACTGTGTTCATTTGTCACTTTAATGTACCTAACTCAAGATATATCAAGACTAGGGATCTGAAACTCATTAATCTTGATTATTTAGGCTGTGCCATTCAGTTTTATAGACCAAAAAGAAATGATAAAAGGCTGTATTTGTTCTCTGATTGGATAAGTATGTAAGCACTTACCATATAAACAGTTACAGAAGCAATTTTAGATGCATGAAATTGAAATTTGTTTTGCCATGAACATAAACTGTGAATAGTAATTAAGTCCAGGTGAGTGAAAAAAACTATAGCTGGAGGAGATGCAGCTACAAACATAACTCTGCATCCCACTGGCATTTTGTACAATATCCTCTTAGCATTACTGTCTATTCTTTTGGTTTCATTTCCACCCACATCTGAAGTCTCCCCTCTGCATCTTAGGCTCGTTAATTCATATGTTTAGATCATTAAATAAAAACTGGAGTTGTGCAAAAAATCCCACTTTTCTGGTTTAACTGTGGCACAGAAGTCTAAGCAGCAAAACAGAGACAAATGGAAGGAGGAGGGGAAGCAGTTTGGTCTGAACCAAATACTGCCTTCCTCTCTAGGTGCAAAGAGGAAAACTGAAAAGTTGGATTTTTCTTAAATTGGTTCAAATTGAAATGAAACAATTTGATCAATACAGCTCACTTGAGGCACCAGCAAAACAAGCAAACAAACAAACAAACAAACAAACCCAAACACACAAACAAACAGAGAAAATCTAAAAAAGTGAAAATTGAACTTTTGCAAGACTGCAATGCTGGTGATGAGTGCCTTGTTTGTGTTATAACTGTCAGAGTGCAGGGTGGTCAGCAACTCCAGGCAATGAACAGCAAGTAATGCAGAGAAAACAGACACCAGATCATGATTCTGAATGTACCTAATCTCAGACTATATCAGTTATTATTACTGCGATACCTAGTGTATTTTTTGTATGTGCTTGCTATGCCTATGTAATGTGTATAGTTAGAAATGCTGACATGGAGGAGCCCCAGCCAAGAGCTCCAGTTTTTGGTGACTTCAGTCATGGCCATGGCCCTCACACCCCTCACTGATCTGACAGTGGGCAGGAAAAGATCAGTGCTGAAAACAGAAGGGGAGAAGGGTGAATGAAAACCACAGGATGGTAAGATGGCTTAGATAGTAAGTCCAAGCCACACAGATTGCTTGATGCAGTTGACGCATTGAAAGTAGCTATCCGAGGTATCACAGGAGGAGAGCAAGAGGAGAGAAATTTTTTTAGTTGTACAAAATCTTAGAGTATTCCTCATATGTACCTGTCTTTTCAGTATTGTTTTTGAATCTTACACATGAAGTCTCAATCTACTCGATTAAGTAAAACATGAGAGTTATTTAACAACAGAATTTTTAAAAACTTATCAGTGAAGTGACCTACTGACTTTCCTTACATAACACTGACCACGACTTATATTGTGTGTTTGTGTATTCTGCTGTGCCAGACAAAACTCTCTTTACTGCAAATCCACTAAAACATGTGAAAATAACAAAACCAAGAAGACTTTATAAATGACCATAAAGATTAGGAAATATTGCACTTGGTTAGTGGGAAGCATTTAAGAGTTGAGTGCAGTGTACTTTGGAGAACAGTCCCTGTCTTTAAAATCCTGGGTCCAAATGAAAGGTGTTAGTGTCACTGTGACCTGGTAGATAGTCTTCTGGCTCTGGGACTGAATGTTTTTTGGCTCAGATCCACTTAGTGCATTACTGGGGAGGCTGTGTACATCCAGAGGTCACAGTTTGGGTGAGATGTGAAGTGGAGGTGGCCACAAAATATTTCAACATCTTTCAAGCTTTTATTCCTGTTCTGCTTTCAGATAGAGCTCTCTATATTGTCCTCTGTTGCTCCTTGCACTTCCAAAGTGCTCTCAGCAGCTGAGGTTAATTCTGAAAATAAATAGGATAGTCTGCCTTTCCTTTGGATGCTCTGTGCCTTTGCACAGAGTTCATACAAAGTTCTCTATCCTAGTTATTTTTGTTCTTCATACTGTGGTCATTAGTATCTCAAGTGCTTCAGCTTTCTTTCTGGGATGGAAAAATCTCCAGAGTAGCCCTACTCTAACATTTTCCATTTTTTCCATCACTTCTGTACAATAGAGTCTGTGTAGATTAGAGGTCGTGGGTAAATCTAGGAATAGAACCCTGCTCTTTAGGTCACTTTAATATCAAACATCCATTTTTTTTTTATACCACATTCTACCACCATAATTCTCATCCATGTGCTTTGCTGCAGCAACAAGATCCGTTGTGAGAGCGAGAGACATCTAAACTGGGAGAGGGGAGATTATCTCCTTTTTAGGTTCCCCCAGGGCTTCCAGTGAATGTTTTTCCAGTGCTAAGGTGAATGTCTCAGTTTGACTCAAGCAGTCATGTTTTTCTTCATGGAGGGAGGGAGCAGGCTGTCTGAGGGTGCCATATAGAGGTGCCAGGGGGTGAGATGCAGCACCTCAGCTTCACAGAAAGGCAATTTTGCTTGTGTGGAGCCCTTCCATGTAATTATCTAATATAGAAAATGTGAAAATCTATGCCAGCAGTGAGCCTGGTGGGACTCACAGTGGGAAAGAGTGTGATTAACAGACAACACAGCAGCAGGTGGCCAGGACAGGCTCAGCACTGAGGGAAAGCTGGATGGACTTCACAAGAAACATGTCCCAGTCTGGAAAGAAGAAGTGGGTGTACGTGTATAGCTAGCGCCTGGAGAAAAAGCTAGGAAAATGTGAAGAATGGGCTTAAGTTTCTGTTACTGTTTCAGTGGGAAGGTGGGCAAAAAAAGGCAAGGTAGGAAATTGGTGGAAAAGAGATAAAAGCAGTCTTTTGTGGCCCAAAGCCTGGTCTTCAGATTAATTTCAGGAAAGCCAAATCCTGACTTTGTGTTGACTGCTGACATACCACTTGACTTTCGGATCCATCAGGTCTGGGTGCCTCTGTTTCTCCTCTTCTCTTGCTTACCTTGTGGTGGTCCATAACTCCCTCATGGTGGCCCACAGCTCCTCACAGGGTCAGCAACAGGGCCTGAGGGAACGGCATGGAGCTGCGTCAGGGGAGGGGCAGGTGGGGGTTAAGGAAAGGGTCTGCACCAGAGGGCGGAGTTCAAGGAGACAACACACTCAGCCATCGGGTTTGGATTTTGGGTGGTCCTGTGTGGTGTCAGGAGTTGGACTTGATGATCCTTATGGGTCCCTTCCAGCTTGGGATATTCTAAGATTCTGCCCTGCCTGATTAGACAGAATCGAGGTCAGTGGCAGTCCCTAAGTACTGTCCCTGTTCGCACATCACCAAAGATAAAATTATCCTGTTGTGACAGCGCCTTTCAGGTAGTCCGGCAGTATGCACTTCACTACTAACAATCACAGAGAAGTATAGAAACATATTCAAAAATGCTTTTCCTATTTTTTTATGGGCATTCCCAGAAATAGGCAGCATGGCATAGGCCCAGATCTGACCACTATTGTGTGAGACATGAATACTCACACATAGTTGATAAACTGATTAAGTTGTAGCCTCATGTTTCCTCACTTTTTCTCTTGTCCTCACAGGTGGGACTAATCTCACCTGATTTTAGGATCTAGGTGCAGTTACATGGTCAGAAGTGTCTGTGTCTGTTTGGAGCTGTTGTGTACAGTCATGACAATCTCCATAATGCTGGTATGCATGATACAGGACTTATGAGAGATTTGCACCTCTACAAACTGTCCATAGGAGGCTCCAGGGGATATATCACAGCACCTAAAATGACACCACACACATGAGCTTAGCCCACTGTGTTTATGCACAGTGAAAACTAACCATCCTGTTCTCCTTTAATAGCAAAGTTCTAGTCAAAGAAACTTTATTGCCTACCTCAGCAGATGTGAATCTCATCGACACTCCACTGGCAGCATTAACCAGATGTCTACTGACAATAAAAGATCCGTGATGACTAGTTCAGATGTGCATACCTGCACTGCAGACATCCAGAGTGAGCCAGGTAACTGCAGTTGGTGTCAGGGCACTGCTGCAGGATGGTAAGCATCTGCACAACCATTGCTCAAGTGATGAATAAAGATGTACAGCATCCACAAAATCATGTCAAGCCAACAGAAAGGAATGGGGGTTTACAAAAAAAAAAAAACCAAGAAATCATAGTAGAAAATAGTAGGTTTTCATGCTATTTTTCTCTTCTCGTCTAATTTGATTTGCTTATTTGTTCTAACATTCCATACTGTAATCTCAGACTATTCAACAGCTGGCTCTTAAGGATTTCAGCTCAAAGAATGTGTGTAGGATGAAGTAGGAAAAAAAAGGAGAAGATGGATATGTCTTTATGAAATCACATTTAACTTTTGTATAAATAACAAAGCACAGAGAATTAGTCCATAATTCTTGTATCACAGTTTGCTAGAAGTTACCAGAAGCAAATAAAAGACCTAATCTCACCACTTGGGAGGAGCCAAGGCAAACTTCTGATTTTCAAAGATACCTTCAAACTTTTCCCTCCCTTTGAAACATGCATGTAATTATGCTTCTCACCTCTGAAACTTTTTGAGTAAGTTCCCTTGAAAGTCCAGAGCCTTGATCTCAAATGTGGAGTTTTGTGAGCTGTTTGATCAGCATCTATGGATTAAAGCATTAGCATTTTAAAGGATATAATGCTGAAAATGGTTTGGGCATGATTTTGTAATCACCCTGCTTGGCTTTCACAAGATGCTGAGCTTTGATTTCATGGTCATCAAAGTGAACAATGGTAGTCATCTGTGATGTGGTATTAGTACAACTTCATGATTGTTCATCTGAATCTCCCATATAGCTCAACAGCTTTAGGAAGAAAATAAGCAAGAATAAAGTAAGGAACATTCCTCTTTCTTAGAAGACTGAAAGCTAATCATCACTCCTGCTTCTTAGTCTCTTATTTGCCGAATAGTATTCTACAGGTCATTTGCATTTCTCTTTCACAATCAAGTCTGTTAAAAAGCACAAGTTATGACTTCAAGAGCTTTCTACTACAATTTTTGCCTCTTTTCACATTCATGTATACCTCGAGTGATAAATTAAGTCTGAAGTTACAATAGGCAAAGCTCTGAAATGCACCTCATCCCATGGTGTCCTTTTCTCACCAGTACAGAAATGGAAGACAGCTTCTCATGTATTCAGGAGCATCGTGCTACCAGCACCATTCCCAGGTTTTACAACAGAGACTCCCCACATTCAGAGTTAATGTATGTAATTCAGGGTAGATAGTGGGATGTTTGTGCCTGTGGCATGAGGGAAAATGTCCCCTGCTATTTAATTCCTATACCTTTTGCCTGGTTAAGAAAACATGTGGCTTGTTGCAGAGTTCTCATTCCTCATTATGCATAGAGAACTTCCATCAGTAAGGGGCAGGGTCACAGTTAGTTTGAAATGAGTGTTTCTTCACAAATACCGCTTCCTTTTACCTACCCACCAGAGGAACACGGGGCCTTTCCACCTAGCAGGGTGTAGGGTGAGCCAAGGTCATCTGGCCAAAAAGCCGCTTGGGATCATCCTTTCAACTGAGATATTCTTCAACAGAAAAGCCTCTAGTGAGGAATTCTGAGAAGGGGGGATTGTTACTGTTGTTTTTTTTTAAACCCAGAATCTTTTGTGCATCTTGGCTCTCTCCTTAGCCAGGCTGGCAGGATTTCTCCATTCATCCTTTCTGAGCCATGCAGGATTTTTCACTTTCATCCTTTTTGAGCCACATAGAGTGTCCCTCTGGCCTGCGTATCTGCAGAAGGCCAATGCTCAGTGGGTGCTCTGAAGCTGTGGCCTCGTGAATCCCCTCATCCACCAGCAGCACCTCTCCAGGCTGCTTTAATGAGGATACCTGGCTCCCTGGGTGGTGGGGACGGCAGAGGCTGAGGGCTTCTGGTCCCTCCACATGGTGTTTGGTGGAAGGAGAGCAAGACTTCTTCTTTTTTTTTTTTTCTGATAATGAGAACCTTGGTATATCTGCGTGGAGACGTTAAAAATGCTGCAGCAGGGGGAGTTCTGGCTCGAACAACTGTGATGGAAAGCAAAGACCAGCAAGTCCTGTCTGGAAACAAGTTTGCTGATGGGTCAGGATGGTTGATGTAGCAAGTTTCTTTTTTAAAACATTTTTCAACCTGTGACTGTTTGCAGGTAAGTTTCAAACCAGATTGTACCGGCTGAGCAGAGTATGTGTTCAAGCTCTGCTGAGAGCCTGCAGCCAACAAGAGAGATAAAGGCATTCTGTTCCTCACACTCTGCAATAATAGGGAAGGCATTAATAATGCTGAGCTGAAAAACAAGCCCTCTGTTTATATAGCTTTCTGCAACAATAGCAAGAGCCTGTTCATGAGCTCTGTGTACTCTTCATTTACTAGGTACACTCTGTACAAATTATGCAAACTCACTCAAGGCCCTGGAATTACAAAATTCACTAGCTAATTAAACAGAGCTTGACAGCACAGTGGTGACCACTTCACCTCACATCCAGTGTCAGAGAGGGAAGATAATGTGGTGATGCAGGCATAAGCCTGTGCTAGAGGACAGCTGGTATTCACTCTGAGCTCTGTGCAGTCGATCCTGCTCGAGTTCTCTTGGGAATCATATTTCTGATTGAACAACCTGTCTTCATTAATAATATAAACTTGAAATTTGGTGGGGAGAGGCAGTACTATCTTTTGATATAGATGAATATTTAGCCCAATCTGTGTTAAATTTTGAAAGTATATATACGTTTCTGTAATATAAATAATTCTCAGTCATATGAAGTACAAGAAAATGGATGACAGCTAGTGCAGAGGCAGCATCATCTGTAAAATAAAGTGAGTCTCAGGATGCCTTCAGTATTTCTTCTAGGATGTTTAGATTTCATTTTATTTTATTTTTTTATTTATTGAAGTTCAAATCATCCACAAGATCTGGAAGATATATTTCCAGAATATGATACTGCAAACACCTTGGTTGTCCATGGAATAGGGCAACTTGCTTTTCATATGTCAAATGGGACAGCAGAAGTACAACTATTTGTAGGAAAAGGTTCTTAGCTAGGAACTACACTAAAAACCAAGTCATTGGTTAATATTTCATTGGTGGCCATAGACTGGCAGGCAAAGTAAATCTCCAAATAAAACTAAAACAAAGCAATTAATCAAACAAGCTCCATGAAACGTATTTATGAAGCTGTGTAAATTCTGGAAGGAACCAAAATTCTTTTGGCGAGCAGCAGTCTGGGGCATCCTGTCTTTCAGAAAACTTTGCCATGTTGGCCTCCCCAGAGATTTCAGGCTCACATGAAAAAGATTGTGTCATTCTGCTTAGCTTTAGTTTGAGGCTGTTTTGCTCAGTCATTGTGCTCCAACATTAACCACAGCAATGTCAAGTATGAACTAGTCCAGCGCTGCAGCATATGGTGTGCACTCCAACAGCGCTGGTCAATATTTGCCTGTATCAGAGTTTTTGAAGTTGTGTTCTGTTTAAAAAAGTATCTGAAAAATTTACTGATGTTACAATTATTTCATGGAAGCCCGTAATAAAATTAAAAATATATACGTTATCTGCAAAGTCCAAGCTTTTGATAGATGTTTGCAATTTTTAAAGGTTGTTAGTTGTATTTTTATTTTCTCTTCCTTGCTCAGAGATGTACATAGGTGGACCCATGGTACCAGGTATGTCTGTCTGGATATGAAAAACGATATGAAAAGCCTTTATAAATGTTTTAAGAACTGACAAATTTCCAAAATTGTTTTCTGTAAAATATACAGCCTATATAGAACAAGTGATGGGAAAAATAAAAAAAAAGCTTTACTAGCAGAACCTTTACATGACTCTCTAGTGTCATTTGTTTCTATATATTTTTAATGAAAAGCCGGGTATATGAACTGGATTTTATTGCCTTTTTGAAATAACAACATATGGAATTTTGGTCAGATTCACACAGCCTGAAATGCATGATCTAACTCTCTCCTAGCTTTCCTTTCTAAAGATACTTCCAAAAAGGCTCAGTGATGAAAAGCATCATTCAAAAGTGTTTTTGTAAAAGGAAGATTCTAAAGAGATTGGAGTCTTTGTGCATGTTGAGATATCCTGTTGTTACTATCATAGCATTTTCATGTAAAATAATGATAAGAAAAATGCTCTCCCTCTCTCAGCATTTTTTGCTCTTTACTGTGAGAACAGATTGCTATGCTCCTGTCTGCACTGAGCTTGCACCAGCTGTATCAGAAATTCAGCACAGGAAGGGAAAAAAGTCGTTCACCTTGTGGATCCAACTGCAGAAAGTACTCCTCATGCCTTTGACTAGAGACGATCAATAAAATGAAGGGCTACTTTCAGATCATGTAACGCTGGATGACGAGGTCACACGTTAGGAGCCATTCCAAAAAGAAAAAGATTTAGAAAGAAAGAGAAGAATGAGATGTACTTTCTTAGTCTTAAGTTTGGCAGACAGAAAGTACTTCTTGAATTCTATGTTCAGTTTGCTAGGATTGTCTAAAACATCTCAGTTTGATGGTTTAGCTTAAAGCTCGATGCTTCATAAAAACTAATTTTCTAGTGGATGTCCTTTTTGACGATGAATGTTTTGCAAATTCCTCTAGAAAAGTGTAAAGTACTGAGTTTACCTTACAGAGCTATCTGTATAGACTTATAACTTTGAGGTCTGAAGTATTTCCAAAATAATTTTTTCTCAGCTGAAACTGGTAACAGCTGCTGAAGAAAATGGAATATAGCAGCCTAAAAAGAAGTAAAGAAAATGCATGTGACTTTCAAGATGTATTGCACAAAAGAAGAGAGCATGTGCTGGGTACTGCAAATGACCTAAGGCTCTTAGGAGCCTTGCTAATATTCTCTCTTCCGAAAGCCCTTTCCTCTTTAGGGATTTGAGAAGGGAAAGATGGAGAAGGAGAGAGATTAAAAAATGCGATTAAATTGTGTAATAGATTTTGTCATGGATAATGTCACTGTTTTATAACGAAAAAGGAAAAGGAATTTCCTGGATAAGGGTTAGGTCAGTTGAAATAGTTGTGGCCACGGAACCTCAGGGTGGAATTTTGCTAACCCTGTCTGCATTCCCCAACATCTTTGC
The DNA here is from genome assembly GCF_002078875.1 of Numida meleagris. Classification (NCBI taxonomy): domain Eukaryota; kingdom Metazoa; phylum Chordata; class Aves; order Galliformes; family Numididae; genus Numida; species Numida meleagris. The sequence continues at coordinate 179,781,130 of NC_034409.1, read as the reverse complement.
CAGCTCAGTGACCACGGCACAATATGACATCTGCAAGGGACTGTCTTCCCTTGTGGTACTTCATGGAAAGTGTGGGACAGTTCAGAAGTCCAGACTGTGGAAGAGAATGGGTCTGTGAACCATTTTCCTACAATGGCCTTGAGAATCTGTAAGAACCATCAAGTTAGGATGTATTGTTCGGGCTTGAGCCAACATAACCACTTCCACTGGAAAAGTGTTTTTGTCATTCATAGTCACATCTCAGGTTCTCGTTTTGGTTACATGGATGTCTCTGTGCTTTTATTGGGGTTCACGTGTCCTGGTCCTCTATTTCTTCAGTTCCTCTCATCTGCATTGGGTATTTGTCCTTACACCAGTACTCGGGAGGAAAAGAAAATGCACAGCATGGCAATGATTTACAAAGACTCACAAAACACTAAAGCAATATTTCACACATCCCTCAGATCATGAAAGAGAGCTTAATTTCTGGAGGGAACAGTAGCCATCTAACTAATTGATTTAAGCAGAAAACTCACTGTCAAGGTCAGTCTAAAAACACAGTGAGGCAAGATATATTTTATTACATGGAACCTCTCAGTGTTTTAATTTGATTATGTTATTAGTTCCATGTAAGTGTATTAACTAAGAAGGCATGATTAACTGAATAAATTTCAGAAGTGATGAGGAGGCTGGTGTCAACAGCAGCAATTCTACTGATAGAATCCAGACACTGTTTTTACCTATGAAGGCAAAAACTAGAATTCTAAGGTGGAACTTCTCAGAAAAGACACCTGAAAAGTCTATCATGGAAAAGGAACACTTCTGGGATTTCTGCTTTGTCTAGACAAGGAGAAGCCTCTGATCAAAAAAAAAAAAAAAAAAAAGGACAGCTAGCAGTTTTTTGAAGGTCAGTTTAACCTTGGAAAGTAAATCTGGGGAAGGTAGCTCTAAAAAAATTCCAACAGCAGAGAGCAGCATTGCCATGAGGTCCTATCTGAAAAATCTTTGGACACTGACAACTCATGTTCCCATTAAAAAACAAACAAACAATCAAAAAAGCACTATATGTATTTTGATAGTTTAAATATAATCAAAATAGTCTCTGCTTCAAGTACACCTGTGGACTTAAAGGGTGAGAGTGAATTCCATTGTGTCATCATGATAATCTGTTGATCACTTTAAAAGCAAATGCTTCTTCAACAAATAAAGAATGTCACTACGAAACTCAGTATTTTTTCTTTCTTACCCCCCCCTCCCCTGCCGTCCCCCCCACCATCCTTCTACTTCGGGGCATTCCACTGCTCCTTATGAATCTCTTAGAATTTCAGCCAATCTTCTGATTTTAGATGTCCTCTTTGAGGAAGGAAAAAGCTGAGAACTTTAAGAATTGGATTATATCTGTCTGGACAACAAAAACCAAGCATGCTATTTTGGAGAATGTAGAAAAGAATCCCATGATTTAGAAAGACAAAATCTATGTACCTATGAAGGAACTGCACATACGTGTATAATTTGATCTATGTTTGTGCACCTTTAGGATAAAATCATGGATTCCTTAAAGTTAACAGCAAAGGTCTCCTGATTTTTAGGAGGCCTTGATGTTGCCTTTGATATTCTATGTGCAAGGTGTCAGGGCTGCTCAGCCTTGGTGCTGCTGGAAGAGGCCATGTTCACCTTTTGCCAGTCCTGCTGAGGCTGTAGAAAGGAAAGCAAGGCAGACTGAAGTGATATGGCAAGAAAATACTCTCTCTAACAACAGAGCACAGAATAACAGAATTGTGGGAGCTGGGAGGGACTTCTGGAGATCATTGATGCCAACCCTCTGCTAAAGCAGTTTCCCTACAGTAAGTTACACAGGAAAGCATCCAGGCATATCTTGCATATCTCCATAGCAGGAGACTCCGCAGTGTCTCTGGGCAGCCTGTTCCACTGCTCCATCACTCTCACAGGAAGTTCTTCCTCATGTTTGTATCGAACTCCCTTGTTCCAGTTTATGCCCATTGTCTCTTGTCCTGCCGCTGGGCACCACCAAAAAAAAAAAAAAAAGGGCCTCTCAGTCTTCTCCAGGCTGAACAGTCCCAGCCCTCTAAGCCATTCCTCTTAAGGGAGACACTCCAGGCCCCTAAGCGCCTTTGTGGCCCTCTGCTGGACTCTCTCTGGTAGTTCCCAATCCATCTTGAATTGAGAATTGGACACAGCACTCCAGATGTCATCTCACCAGGGCAGAGTAGAGGGGAAGGATCAACTCCCTCGACCTGCTGGCCATGTTCTTTATAATACACCCCAGGATACCACTGGTCTTCTTGGGCACAAAGGCACACTGCTGGCTCATGGCCAACCTGTTGTGCACCAGGACATCCAGGTCCTTTTCTGTAGAGCTCCTCTCCAGCAGGTCGTCCCCCCAACTTGTACTGATGCATGCGGTTATTCCTCCCCATGTGCAAGACTCTACACTTGCTCTTGTTAAACCTCATCAGGTTCCTCCTGATCCTCTTTATGGAGCAGATTGTCCTGAGGGAGATCACGCGGCATTTGCAGGACAACCAGGGGATCAGGCCCAGCCAGCATGGGTTTGTGAAGGGCAGGTCCTGCTTGACCAACCTGATCTCCTTCTATGATTGAGTGACCCGTCCGGTGGATGAGGGAAAGGCTGTTGATGTGATCTACCTAGACTTCAGCAAAGCCTTCGACACTGTCTCCCACAGTATTCTCCTGGAGAAACTGGCAGCCCATGGCTTGGACAGGTACACCCTTTGCTGGGTAAGGAGCTGGCTGGAGGGCTGGGCCCAGAGAGTGGTGGTGAATGGAGTTAAATCCAGCTGGCAACCGGTCACGAGTGGTGTTCCCCAGGGTTCCGTGCCGGGGCCTGTCCTCTTCAATATCTTTATTGATGACCTGAATGAGGGCAACAAGTGCACCCTCAGTAAGTTTGCAGACGACACCAAGCTGGCAGGAAGTGTCGATCTGCCTGGGGGTAGAGAGGCCCTACAGAGAGATCTGGACAGACTGGATCTCTGGGCTGAAGCCAACGGGATGAGGTTCAACAAGACCAAGTGCCGGGTCCTGCACTTTGGCCGCAACAACCTCAGGCAATGCTACAGGCTTGGGGCAGAGTGGCTGGAAGGTTGTGTGGAGGAAATGGACCTGGGGGTATTAGTTGATGCTGGGCTGAGCATGAGCCAGCAGTGTGCCCAGGTGGCCAAAAAGGCCAATGGCATCCTGGCTTGTATCAGAAATAGTGTTGCCAGTAGGAGTAGGGAAGTCATTGTCCCTCTGTACTCAGCCCTGGTGAGGCCCCACTTCGAATACTGTGTCCAGTTTTGGGCCCCTCACTGCAAGAAAGACATTGAGGCCCTGGAGCATGTTCACAGGAGGGCGACGAAGCTGGTGAGGGGTCTGGAGCACAGGCCTTATGAGGAGCAGCTGAGGAAGCTGGGATTGTTCAGTCTGGAGAAGAGGAGGCTCAGGGGGGACCTTATCACTCTCTATAACTACCTGAAGGGAGGTTGTAGTGAGCTGGGGGTCAGCCTCTTCTCTCTTGTAACTAGTGACAGGACGAGAGGGAATGGCTTCAAGTTGCACCAGGGGAGATTTAGGCTGGACATTAGGAAACACTACTTTTCCAAAAGAGTGGTCAGGCGCTGGAATGGGCTGCCCAGGGAGGTGGTTGAGTCACCGTCCCTGGAGGTGTTCAAGAAACGTTTAGATATAGCGTTGAGAGACATGGTTTAGTGGGGTTACTGGTGGTAGGTGGATGGTTGGACTAGGTGATCTTGTAGGTCTTTTCCAACCTAGCTAATTCTATGATTCTATGATTCCTCCCTGCCCAACTCTCCAGCCTGCCCAGAGCTCACTGAATGGCAGCACAGCCTTCTGGTGTGTCAGCCACTCCTCCCAGCTTTGTATTATCAGCAAATGTCTCCAAGGAGAGGAGGCAAGTGACAGAATGAGAAGCCTGGAGGTGAAACTAGTATCCTTGGGCCAGCACAGGTAGCGACAGTCTGTCCCTCCAGCCCAGCAGGCTGTTTCTACCTGGGGCATCGGCAAATCTAGTCCTGAACAATTCCTTATGGACAGGAGTCAGTTTAAGATTTTGCTGCAAAAGGCTCTGTTGCCACTTCCCTAAGAGGTGAGAGAAGATGTCAGGAGCAGTTATTTGCCTCTTTGAGTTTAATATGAGGTGCTGTGAGTAAATCAGACACTTCAGAATTGCTTTGTAACTACACAAATCGTAAATGTCTGTCTCTCTGATATTCTCCTCCTATATGTTCTGAACGAATCCAATTGGACATCTTATTGCAGAAAGGATGAAATCTATGCTACCTGCTTTTGGTACCCTGATTTTTTACCACCTGGACTTTTCATTCCAGTTGTTCTGTTGACAGGAAAAACATCCAAGTGATACAGTCCTTAAGACAACTCACTTCTCTGAGTTATATTGTTTTAAGAAAACATTAACTGGACCTCTGGTATACAATGTGTGGGACAAGCACCATTAAAGTACAGTTGTTTTGCTTCCTTTTGAGCAGATATTTGGACTTTTTGCCTTTGACCAGGAACAAATATTTTGGAAGGTAATGATTCAGAGCTGGTTTTGTATCCATCTGATATGTAACTTTGCCACATATTTACCTATGGGAAAGCTTTAAAGGGCTGTGACTATATGACAGAGGCATAACTGAATGAAAACCAAAGCTGTAGAGGCAGAACAATATCCACTAATCATAGTACTGTGTTGTTGTCCAAAGGAAGAGTATGCTTTCATATCAAACTATATATTTAGAAAAGGTTGTAAAAATAGCTTACATCGTTATACTTTTGCCCCCAGGAAAAGAGGAAAAAAATATTGGATCTCTCTGTCAGACAGGCTATAAAATAGAGTGGGAAGGCATCAGTGGCAGCCTAACTGAAGTCATAATTTTACCCTTAAAACCTAGTTATGCAAGCCACCAGTTTCAGGAAAGCCCATTGAAAACCCTGTGATCGCTACCATGAGTACTTATTTTACAGAACTAAACACTTTGCTACAGTACAGGAAGTTCTTTATGGTTTGCATACTTATTGAAACTGCTATGATGTATATATACTGAAATAAACTCACATCAGTCATTGATACAAATAGAACAGATCAAACTATTCATTGTAAATCATATTTAGTATGAACTTTGCTTTTGTACTGAGCAGCAAGTGGTCAAAATCCCAAGAGTGAAACAATTCAATGTGCCTTCCTCGCCCAATGACCTTTCTGTAGCTTATATTAAGGTTACTTATCAAAATCTAAAATATTTCTGGAATACGAGAGAGCAGGTTTTAAGGAGTTGTAGCTGCAAGCTCTCTGAACTGGCCTCTAACTGTTTTTCAAGCTTACCAAGACATACACCATCCCTCTCATTGTCAAATGTCCTCTTCTAACTCAGCTGGAAGTGAGAATGAGACTTTGACGGTTTCAAAACAGCCTGTGGTTGTCAATGGGGAGGAAGGTAACGTGCTGCTCCAGGGCACCATTCCAGGTCGAGTCCTCCACCTGTGCCGTTTTACAAAAGGTTTGTTCTAACAGAAATACCAGCCAACAATGGAGGGAACAGAATGATTTTGATCAAATATTTCCCTCTGAATTGTATAAAAGTAATAGGATAAAATTATTTCTAGGGAATAAGATCCCAAAGATCTTAAATCTTTGGAGAGCTTTATTTCCTCAGAATTAGGTGAAAATTTGTGTACCAGTGTAACATAAATTTTTAAAGCTAAGGGCTAAAATGAAGCAGTGTGAAGATTATTATATGATAAAAAATTAGTACTAATATTTGAAGATGATAAAATATATACAAATTATTAAGCTATTGGAGATCAATAAATACATGAATTACTAAAGCTGCAAAATGCACGAGTCTTGTAGGAAAGTGTAGCCTTGTATAATATATTCAAATGCAATGTTGTCCACAACTGATTAGCTAGTTAAATCTAAACCTTTGGAAGGCTATAACATACTAAGATTAACTTCAAAAACTGGCACAGTTAATTTCTCATGACTGGCAGCTTTCTGTTGCAAGAAGATCTATTTTTCCACCTCAGAATTGTAGCAGATATGCTACATTTTTTTATTTTCTAGCATACTCCTCTGGTTATTAACACTGATGCTCTGGTACATTCTTGTAAATATTCAAAAACTGATCATAACATGTAAGAGAAATAGTTTTCCTTTGTGAAAGCAAGTTTCTCCAGAAGAAAAACAGTCTATGGTAAAATGTCAACTTCCAATGAGTTTACTTAGCGAAAAAAGTACTAGTAGATGTTACTGTGTAGGTCTTTTCCAACCTAGCTAATTCTATGATTCCCCTGCAAAGAATGGACATCCACAGCTAGATCAGGTTGCTCAGAGCCTCATCCAGCCTGATCTTGAAAGTCTTCAGGGACAGGGCATCCACCACATCTCTGGGCAACCTGTTCTAGTGCCTCACCACCCTCACTGTAAAAGACTTTTTCCTTAAATCCAACCTAAATCTACCCTCTTTAAGTTTGAAATCTACCCTGTTTAAGTTTGAATTTCCTGCTTTGCATTGTCTCTCTTTTGTACTTTGGTAACAATGGATGGTGACTCTGCTAATTTGCTGATGTCTGGCTCAGCATGCACTGATTTGCTGAACAAAGTCATCTATTAGTTAAAAATGTACATCACTACACATGGGGCAAACAAAATGTTGCCTTAATGCTTAACACTAATGGCATTCTGGGACTGTTTCATCTGAAGAAAAGGAGGAGGCTCAGAGGAGACCTTATTGCTCTCTATAATTCCCTAAAAGGAGGTTGAAATGAGGTGAGGGTCAGCCTTTTTTTGCAGGTAAGAATGATAGCACAAGAATGGCCTCAGGTTGTGCCAGGGGAAGTTCAGGTTGAGTACTGTTAAAAATTTATTCCCCAAAATAGTGGTCAGGCACTGGAACAGGCTGCCCAGGGAAGTGGTGAAGTCACTGTCTCTGGAGGTTCTATGAAACAAGTAGATGTGTTACTGAGGGACATGGATTAGTGGGCAACATTGATGGTAGGTGAATGGTTGGACTAGATGATATTAGAGGTCTTTTCCAACCTCAATGATTCTATGATTCTATGATTTTATGACATTTTTAGATAATGCTCATGTTTGCTGAGTACCTGCCATGAGCTGAATGCAAAGGATCCAGGCTCACAATCAGATTATGGATGAAAAACTTGAGAATCAGTGTTCCACTAAGGCTCTAGATGTAGGTGTCCAGCTGTAGCTTGACACCTTGAGAGAGGCATCCAAGATGTTGTTACAGTCAGTTGTAATCCATAGAATTTTACTCGCCTACCCTCAGACCACCAGGGATGCTGCCCATTGTACCCACCTGGCTCTTGATATCAGCCAAGGAGATGTTCACGGGATTTTTCAGCTCTAGATGGAAGTCTTGCTTACCTTGAGGCATCTCAAGTATCACCAGACTCTTATCTGGTGGAAAGTGTCAAATCTTAGATCTCCAATGATTATAATGGGAGTTTAGATCACATATAAAAATCTATATGCAGATACTCAGATGAGACATGTTTCAAGGAAGCATCATGCACATAAAAAGTATTAATGTCAAAAATAAATGTATGTCCTCAACTTGCAGATTTACATCACTTTCCAGTCTTTTTACATATTAAAAAAAGACACAACATCCTTTCCTATTGAAATGTTGGCTATCCTATTCATTGATCAAAAGAAGAACATTAATATTTACAAGCACTTGCTAAGCCTTGATTACTGTAACTTTTGATACCTTCAGCTTCTCAAGATGATTAATTTAATCTGAACTGAAGAGGTGGGTACTTTTCACCCTTAGTGCAATCATACCTAGACACTCAATGCTGAAACTGCCTGTTAGATTAGGTCCAGACAAGCTATGCCATGAAGCAGAATCATCAGAATATACAAAGGATGCAGTCTTTGTCTTTACACTCCTCTCACCACTGACTCAGAAAAAGTAAAGGATCTTCCTATAGGATTGCCCAATCAGAGGAGAAAAAAGGTCTTTCTGTTGGATGATGCTGAAGACCCTAAGGTGCACAGAATGAAGTTATGTAAGGTTTCTTGATCAATTTAGCAACCACTTGAACACAACCATTTAAATCCTTGTCAAAATTAGCACCACACTGTGTTAATGGTACGAAGAAAATGCTGAAACAGACTCTCATTAATTCCTCTGCATCCACTTGTTCAGATCACCTTGTCACCACTTCATCTGGTGATGGTCACTGGTACAACACAGATAGACTTGCCCATAGTAACACCCTGTCTTCTGCTGATACGTGATAATGAGGTTCCTGTACTTACATAGGCCTCACCAGAAATATGACTGTTACACATGTGATTTCTATGAGATGCAAATACCATGTACCATGTATTCATCTCCAGCTGAAGAGAATTACTTCCAGCTCGTTAAATTTTTTATGTCTGGAGCACAAGGAAAGGAAACTGTTTTCCTGCAATAGTGTTATTTGTGTTTTGATGTTTGTATGAGAATCGCATTAGGAGGCAGCTTTAATCTTAATTTGGAGTCAAATAAAGTTTTATTGTATTTCTATTGGTGTCTTAAGGAAGAATTTGGCCAAGTGTTAACCCCAGGTTTAATACTCATACTTTGAGTTCAGCTGGGAAACATGAAATCCCTAATTCCTCCAAGGCTTCACAAAATTGACCAATCCATGAAGACTTAAGGACTTCATCCTTTACTTGCACTGAACAACACTTTGGGGTGGCTTGTAGTGCTGAAACCTGTGACCCAGTTGTTTAGGCATTTGCTTCCTGTTGACTGCAGGGCTGTAAGGCAGCTATGAACCTTTTATCCATCTGGGCTAAGTGAAGCGACATTCCACAGTGCTTCTGTGGGATGTAGGACCAAAGCCAAACTGGAAACAAAAGAATTAGTGTTATTAACAATAGTTTGAAGTGCTGATTGAGAATAACAGCTTTTATATATTAGAAATTGTGAAATATAGCTAGGAGGGGAAAATGTTTCAAAAACCTTACATACTGTTTAGAAGAAATGTAATAGTTGCTTACGCTAGAGAGCTCACTTTGTCTTGTTACCTTTGACGCGATAGGAATGTTGTAATTGTGGTGGGACTGCAGTAACTCCTAGAGGTCCCATTTGGCTACCTTGTATGTAAGTTCTTGAAAAGAGAGGTCCTTGAGTAATAATCTTGTTAATGAAACACTCTGAAGGAGAACAGCTGCCAAGAACCACATCTGTATTCCTAACATTATAGAGCAGAGGAAGAAGCTCACTTTTTGGCAGGGATTGACTGGAGAAGCAATGTTACATCTTAATATTGCAAATATTACTGCAAATCTTAAGGAGTCGTCACCAAGTGGGAATGTTTCCAGTACTGTTCTGCACAGATCTACATAACCAATATACATAGTGACCCAGAAACCAGTGAAAAAATAAACTATAATGGCAGATTGATCAGACCACTGCTGAATTTCACGCTACTGGGTGAGCTGGGCCTATCTGAACAGTGTGTTTTAACAAAGTCAAATGTCAGGTCATGCATTCAGAAACAGCTAAAGCAGACAAGAAGCTGGATTCCTTAGAGAGGTTCATCTCATCTAAGATCTGATGCCTTAAATGTGGCTGTTAACATCTCGGCTGGTCACGCTAGCCGCATTTAAAGTCAGTAGATAGAAACAAGCACCTCTAGAGTTCAACCAATCTAAGTCTAAAATAGATGTCTAAATCCTACAAATTACTCCTAAAAGTGTTCACTGCCTTTCATAGATTATGAAGGGAGACTCAGTGACCAGAATTAGCCTGCCATGGGTAAATTCTCCCTACACGTGCTTCGGGAAACCAATTTTCTCTTTGTTGTTGATCACAGTAATCTGGCATAAAAAAGCATAGGCAAGAGTAGGCTTGCTGCAGCTTGAATTATTGGCAGTTTATAAAAGCCATGAGATCTTACACCACTTCAGCATTTGTTACTAATAGGAATGTTAATATTGGGGTTTTTTTTCAGCTTACTAAGAAATCTCCTAAAATTGGAATATTGGTTTGTCTGTCTCTTTGTGTGCTCATGAAGTTAGGCTTTCATGTGCAACTGAGGAGGAAGCTGGGGGCTGTATGAACACAGGAGCAAGCCTGAATCTCAAATCATGGGAAGCAGCAGGCCAGAAGATGTGACAAGGTTCTTATGGGGATCTCAGCTGCATCTTCAACCTGTTCTTATTCTGTAGCAGACAGTCAGAAGATTGGGAAGCTTCTACTGTCATTCACTTGTCCCTTTTGTGCTACCACAATGTCCCTTTCTTTCAGGTCTTTGAGAACTGGAGCTCTCAAACACCTAAGGTTTTGATATGAGGTTCATGAGTCAGCAGTGGTAGTCACAACTACACTACAGAGCATGCTACTGAATTCAGAAGTGCCATACTCCTTTGTATAAGTTCAACCATAGAAAGAATACAGATAAATTGTCAATAAACCATGGAACAGCTATCAATTCAACTATTTCACAAACATGTTTTTTCTTTCCTGATATTGTGTCCTTTTAGCAGATAACATAGCAGGAAGATCTCAGAAAATAGCCCAAGTAGCAATGAGAGTATTATAAGAAGCAAACTGCATGATCAAATGGCTTTTCTATTGTTTTCTTGCTCCCAGCCTTTCTGGCTCAGCAACAATGCAAATGTTATTAATATTATTCGTATACTAGCATACCTGCACAGACCATTTGATCTAATTTTGCAGGATTTCATAGGAGCTAATCTAACTGGCAGAATTTTGATTAAGATATTTTAATGTGATACTGGATAGCGATTAAAGGATTGGGGATGTACATGAGAAGGCTGACGCCTGGCTACCTGCAGCAATGACACTCACTGTTCTTTTATCCCCCATCCACACAGCACTGGATGCTGCCTCTACAAGTGTCCTGTCCATATTAAGCAGGAGATAATCTGGAACCTTTTTATTTCACTATCTGTTCTTTCCTGAATCCTTGTGAGGCACCCCAGTGTCCTTGCTCTGGCTCACCTCAGTGCTGTGAATACTGCCGTTGTCTTTTGGCTTCAAGGAGAAGCATGTGGGGCTATGTGGTGTACATCCGCCTGTCAGATAGAGCCCTATTTTCTGTTTCTGTTTCATTTTCCTTTTTTGCTTGGTTTGGTTTGATGTTTTGTTGTTGTTGTTGTTTTTTTATTTTAATTTTCTGCAATATAAGAAAAAAGAGAAGTACAGCCTAATGAACTGCAGGAATATTTAGTCCATATACACACTTACTGTACCTCAGATTTACCTAACTCTTTCTTCTGGGAATAATTAGCTCCTCCTCACTCTGGAAAAGCTGTTTGCAGATTCTGGTAATCAGAATTAGATCAATTCAATCAATGCTCAAAGAAAAGCCCTGTCACTTCTGTTATTATCACTGGGAAGGCCAAAAAGAAGTTCCCAATGCTGTAATACCTTGCTGCACTGGTGCAGGTGACAGTAAATGTTTTTTCCCATTGCCTAATTGAATGCCAGCACTGTTAAGAACTGATAGGAGCTGCTGCCAGAAGAAGCCATTTGTAGAACATAATAGCAAGTTTTATCAAGCCTACAAAACCAGAAGCTATGTGACATAGCAAGATTGTTACATAAAGCTTACCAACAAATGACACAAAAAGTACCTCACAGCACTGAGGCAGGTATGAAGCCTGTCTGATGGGCAGTGATTGTAGGAAATGGTGCAACACAGGTCCAACTGAAAACTGCAGTCTATGACAGTCCTTGTGTACAGCATCCAAGCTGGGATGTCAGGCCCTGATCATCAACTGTTGCTTCTTTAGATTTTATTTGTTCATATTACCTCTGGAAAAGCCTGAGTGTTTGTAATGTGGAAAATGTGACTCGTGGCTGCCTGAGGTCCCAAAGCAAGGTTTGGAATGAAACCTGTATTTATTTAAGGATATATTTCTTGGCAGAATTAGAGAGACGTTACCACAAGTTCTTTGCTTCCAACTTAATTTATATGGTAACAATAAAATGTTTTAGGTCAAAGATGAGGTAGAACTTGTTTAAGGAAATACATATCAAATTCCATTTTATAAAATGATTTCCTATGAAATATTTACAGTTACATCTTCTAGAAGGCATAAGATCACTTGCTAGGAAATTTACAACAGTGCAGAAAACTTGTAATAACTTAGTGCAATATCACACATGTGTAAGCAGCATAGATTATAGTTGTAGTGTGAGGGATTGTGCTGTGGAGAGCAATAGCCTGGAAAAGACAAGGTGATCCATGAGCAATCAGTGTGTTGGTATGCCTGAGGAGGTTTACATGCATGGGGAAAACATTACTAAACAGGAGGACGAGTCTGGTTCTGCTGATCTGTAGGGTAGCAGGGAGGCAGGGAATGCCTGCATTCTGTTTGGCGGCCACAAACCCAAAGAGAAGGCCAAGGGCTCCATAAATGATCGAGTGTGAATTCAGTGCAGTATTTTTCAGTGAGTATCATAGTAAACTCACCCTGTTTTTGCCTGCCCAAGACAAATTTTAAGGATAACTTGATAGCAAGCTCCTAAGTGTTACCATTAGGGTAAATTTGGATTAGTTCAGATTGAGGAAATTCAATTCATTTTTGCAATGAGGATAACAGATTATTAGGATTTGAAACAGCAGTGCAGGAATATATTTGTAAAACTATGAGATCTGCATTATCACAGGACTGTGTCAAAATTTCTGGTTTTACAGTATGTGAAAACATAATTTCCTCCCCATTTTCAATGAATAGGTCTGCTGTCGCTCCTTTCTAAAGGAAACAATTTCAGATTCTGTTTCTCAAGTCCAGTAGCACTGAGTTAAAATTGACTCTTCCCCATATTTAGTCAATGGTATTTTCTACCTTTTAGATACTGTGACTTTTTTCTTGGTCTCATGAGTGGCTTACCTACGCAAAGGTACTCAGGATAAAATCTCTGTATTCCGTATTGAATGAGCATGTTTGCACATTAGGATAATCTGTGAATAAATGGCCTCCATAGTTTTATCTGCAGACACATCTGGAGAACTACTTACTTCATTTTCATACTGAGACACTGTCTATAAATTTATACTTGTATTTTGATATATATCCATATCCTGTGAATGGTCCTCCTGTCCATGTAGAATTACCTTAATTTAGCAGAGTAGTCCAGTTCTTCTTTCCTCCATCCTCCTGATATTATCATTGCCTCTATGCTAGAGGCAATGCCACAGTGCCAGTGAAAATGTTAGGGTCAAACTGGAAAGTGGTGAGGAGTCAATCCCATGGATCTTGTTCTGACTTCAGCCCACCAATACAGTGTTGAGTAGTACATTTGTAAAACTGATGAGGAGTGGTCTGAGCAGTGAGCTACAGCAGGACATTCCTTTCTAGAAATCATAAAAGAAGATGGAAGGTGAGGAGATAATTCAGATGATTTCTTTATAGACAGCTGACAGTAGTTGGTCCCAAAGTTTGTTGGGATTGTTATAGAAATCACAATTTTTTTTTAAAGGAAGTGTTTGTTTTTTTTAATAGTAATTTGCTACTTATATTTATAGCCTTTTGAACTAATTGTATTTACAATGATAAAGGTTAGAATTTGTTCTTTATAAAGTAGAGCATAAAGGAATGGGGAATTTTAAAAAAACTTTAAATACAAGTAATGTTACAATAAAAATACCAAATGTTGTCGATATTGAAATAAGGAAAAGTCAAGGCTGTCTGTTCCCCAGAGAACATGTATTTCTCTTTACCTCATGAAGCAGCCAGCTGTCTAACTCAGTAGCTTATTGCCCATGTAATCACTTAAAGATGGAAAGTATTTTGGTTGTAATGGCACTACACAAAGAAATTAGCTAAGATCGTGATGTTGCAAAAAGAGGATTTCACCACAAGGTTTTTATATGAAAAGTTATTACAGTGCCTTCCATCCCAGAGCTAAAAGGCAGAAACTCTTCTTCATTAATCAGCCTTCTCTGCTCAGATTAATAATACTTAACAGTCACATAATACTTTGCGTCCCCCAAGCACTACACCAAAATTAAGGATCCTATTTAGTAGCTCGGCATGTAACTACTTGCTAAGAGAATGCTGATAGCAATCATAAGTGTGTTTTTGAGTTTAAAAAAAAGAGGGAGAGAGAGAGAAAAAAAAACAACTGGTTGCCTAAAATAGTACCCATGATTTTAGAGGACTCTTATTTTTCCTCTCTTACAATGATTAGATATCATGTTGATAAATGCCTTTGTACCTCTGAAGAAAAGTAGACCATCAGTGTGTTGTCATTTTGGCTGAGCTCCTAGGAATCCTAGAGCATCTGAAAAAGCAGCTGTACAGTAGTTTCTACATAGTAATTTCTCTTGTGTCTATCTGGATAGTCTGGTGACTTCTTCTGTGTCTTCTTATTGAATAATGATTAGAGTCTGACAGCCACAATATGTACATTTATAGAATCACAGAACCATTGAATGACTTGGGAATTTCTTCATTGTATCCAATCTAAACCTACCCTCTTTTAGTTTTAAAGAACTCCTTGTCCTATCACTACATGTCCTTGTAAAAAAGTCCCTCCTCAACTTGTTTTAGGGTCCCTTTAGGTACTGGAAGGCCACAATGAGGTCTCCCTGGAGCCTTCTCTTCTCCAGGCTGAACAACTCCAACTTTCGCAGCCTATCTTCATAGGAGAGGTGCGCCAATCCTCTGATCACCTTCGTGGCCCTCCTCTGGGCCTGCTCAGAAAATAGAGATAATAGAAAATTTGCTTCAAAATCATTCTTCCTCTAAATGGAGACACTAACATAGGAATCCTTGTGGGACATGGGAGGAATGTGCTGTTTCTAATCCAGAAGAAGATTCTGTACTGGTGCACACTAAAACACTTACTAGCCTGTTCTCTGGGGGCAGGAATATTTGTCTTTGCTATAGTTTGTAAGTGGCAGACAGAGGTGGGAGAGCTGGAATGAAAGAGATTGATAAACAGTTTAAGTATACACAATCCCTAGAACTCACATTCTTTGGCTATTTTTGAATATGAAACACTGAAATTTCATGCTTGGTAAGATTGGGGTATCTACAATAACATTATCCTGTGGTGGTCTTCAAGTATCGATTCCTACTGTGAATTTGGCCATATGTTGGAATGTGAGCACCTGTGTGGTGTATTGTCTGAAGCAGGGTTAAGCTTTCCCCAGAGTAGGGCAGAAGAACTCACAGCAGTAGAATCTGTGTAACAGTCTGCGCCCAGCATGAGATCTCCAGTCCTAAGTGAGGGAGGCCAGATTTTGCACTAAAGCATGGTTAGCACCTATTCAAGAGTGCTAACAACAGCAGTTCTAGCTGGGTACAAGCCAGATTTCTGTAATGTGTTTAATGCCTATATCCATGTCAAGAGTCACCAGGGGTTCATAGACTCTTCAGACATACATTGACATACGAGTTGCCTGTCAGTGACCAGCACATCACTACAATTGTCCAAACACAGCCAGAAATGTGCATATGAGGGGACAGCCTGCACAAAAACTGCTTATTGACAACAAGTACAGGAAACCACCAAAAAGAGGAGTCATCTAATGGAATTATATTATAAAGTTGCTGTGAGTAATAGGAGTCTGGAAATCTCATAAGCTACTCCTAAGGAAGAAGCTTCTTTCTTGCTTCATTTAAAATCTGGTAAATATCCTGAGGCGGAGAACTTCCATTCTTTCCAAATTCTTAGATTCATTCACAGTTTAATAAGCCCGTAACTTCGCACGGTCTCATCCATGCAAATGTTCATTCCATTTTTGAGTCATGCTGAGTTCCTGGCTGTGTTGTTGTGTCATGAGAAGCTGTTCTATAGGCCAAGCAGGAAAAACAAATTTACTGCCTTTCAGTTTTCCCAGATGTCAGCCTTTAAGACAAAGTAATGGAAAAAGCATACAAGAGTATCCCATTCCAGTGTCCTTCTTCATGGTAAGGGTGATGGAGCACTGGAACAGGCTGCCCAGAGAGGTTATGGAGTCTCCTTCTATGCAGATATTTAATACCCATCTGGACGCCTACCTGTGTGACCTTTTATAGGGTACCTGCTTTAGCAGGGGGGTTGGACTCAGTGATCTGCTGAGGTTCCTTCCAACCCCTGCAATTCTATGATTCTATGATTCTGTGATTTACCACCTTACTGACCCTCATAAGTTTTTGTGTTTCTACTTTAGAACTTCTTTTCTATCTTCTCTTTGTCTCACAGTGAAATAAACTGTCCCATTTGTTTTTGTTCTTACTTGGTTCCTGTCAGTCAGTTTCTCTGGAACCATCTTCTCTCTCTTTTGTCTTTTTTTGCTGCAGTATGGCCAGAACTGAGCACATGACTTCAGGTGGTGGATTTGCTTCCACATAGACTATCTTCCTTCCAGCATTAGATTGCCCTATTTAGATGGGCAAGCAGTAAAAGATTAATAAGACACTGCCCAAGTATTCCCCTTCTTCAAATAGGTGGATTGGTTACAGTCCACCTACAGGAAACAGCAGAGTAGGATGAGTGCAAATCAGGCAACATAACCATAGTACCAGAAGGTTACCTTAAAGGTCACCTTGATATAACCCCACAGAAACTCCTATTCCCCATGAAGGGTTCCAGTCTCAAGACAACTTACCCTTTCTCTCAGGTGCTCTGGCAGTCTTATCACTGACCTTAGAATTTTCCCTTCACAGCCCCAGTCCAATAATTGTCTGCTTCCACTGTCCGTTCCCTTGTTTCTGCTGTGGCTTTGGTCCATGTCCTTGGTGTTCTCTGACCATTTGACCATGTATTTTATCAGAAAGTATGAATAGACAGAGATACTAGCCCTAGCTCCCCAGTATCACAAATATATCCTACTATTTAATCAGTTGCTAGCTGTACAACACCCCACTGGTTTTAATTCCAGTTTACATATCCAATATTTCCTCTCCTGTAACTCCTAATAATTTATTTCCTACCCAGCTATATGTCACCGTTTCCCTTCCCACCCCAGTATCCTTCTGTTTTTCTCCATCTTGCTTTGATATTCTCAATTAAAAAAAAAAAACAACAAAAAAACAAAACAAAAACAAAAACAAAAAAAAAACAACCCATGCACAACCTAGGTGCCTGAAAGACGGTCACAGAAAGGACAAGATGCCTCTCAGTCTCAGTGCTGGCCCTTCCAAGTAGTCATGAGTCCTGGATTTGCTCAGTTATTGTTGGGGTGTAGTACTGACATCCCTTGAGCCCTATGACTGCTGAGTGGAATGAACTCTGCTGTGTGGGGAGAGGATGTAGCATTAGGAGCTAAAATAGGTTCAAGAATTTTTTTTTAGTTTGTGAGAAAAACAATTTTTCACAGGCTCTTTTTGGTTAAGTTTTCATTGGGATATAAGCTCCTGCTCCATAGAATAGGTTTACTTCTGCTCAAAGAAAATGTCACCATGATTCTTTAACATGGATCAAACCACATATTATCACCCCCACATGCAGATTTGATGCAGGCTGAACTGTTTCTGAAAGAGAGAACAGGTCAAGATCTATTATTAATAATAAAAAGAGGGATTTGCAGTGAAAGATGCCTGCCAACCTGGATAGGGAGAAATGTAAAGCACAGCCACAGTATGAAAACAGTAATCCAGAAGCTGAAGTGGAACAAAATTTACAAACCCGAGTAAAATGCTTTTACATTCTCAGAGAAACATCTATTGAATGCAATTACTCAAATTCAAAAATTATTCAGTTACTCTCCATGAAGCACTTCAAAATCACTTGAATTAAACTGAGAGATTTAAAGACTGCCTTTTGATACTTGTTTGTTAAAATCAATATGTTCCTGAGGCAAGTTTAGGTACTGATGGAGCTGATTCTTCCAGTGGAAAGAAAATTCCATTAAAACCAGAATGAGACGACAACCGCTTCATTTATTCTTCATTTTTTATCATAATAAAAGCTGGCAATGACACCAACTCCTTGTTCCAAACTTTGCCATACTGTTCAAGTTGGTCATAAGCCTTTGTGCAAGGAAGGACAGGCTGTATAAAAAGCTTCAGTTTTTAAATAATGAATAATGTAGTTAGTTCCCATGTGGTTATATTATTATATTTGAGGAAAGAGTAAACTTAAGTATGCAGAATGTATGATGACGACCAACAGACTGTGTTCAGTGCAGTCCTGTTCCTAAGAGACAGAGTACTTTTGCTGTAACATAGAAGGTTGATGTTTTCCAGTTGAAAAGATGAATAATAACATTCTGAGTACTAAGGAGCAGCTTGTGTTTTTTAGGATTGCTTGGCTCTTTCCATAAATAATGCTTTGGTAATACTTAGTAGTCAGGGCTCACATATTTCTGCATAGAATGGTTCTGTAAATATCCCTCAGGTATTTTTGAGAAAGAAATTGGAAAGGAGAATTGCTTAGGTTGAATATATTATATATCACCTTATTTTAGATATCTATGGTCTAGATGTTTGTATGTGAGGTCTTTCTGGGAAACCTTTGTAATGAACAGAAGCTTCATTATGCATTTGGACTATTTTAGGAGTTTGTCTTAGAAGTGCCTCTCTACTTCTATCTGTAGTGCTCTTGATGTTCAATAACTGCATGTTCAGATAAAGACATTCATATGTAGTCAGATGAAGGCTCCCTTGGTGCTCTTCCTGTTTAGAGGCTCTAGTGTCCCATAATTTCATGCATAGATTTGAAATTTGGACTGGAAGGGTCTGGCCTCCAGGACCAAATGTGCCATTTGTCACTTTTGAAAACCTGCCCAGATACAAGCCCTTTGGGAAAAAAATGCAATTTACACATGCTGAGACTTGCTGTAGCTCCACAATTAAATCTGCTGAAAAGTCCTGTCCCATAGACCTGTTCTGAGCACTATTCAGTCAGGATTTATCTTCTTTTCTTCCAGTTTTTGTTATAGATCTGTCCCTGCCTGAGTGGGCAGAGCATCTCTTGAATCTCTCCAAACTGACCCTTGGGAAGCTGGAAATAAATTATTTCTCTGAAATCAGAAGGGAAGGAAGTGTACTTGAGTGCAAGAAGCCTGAGGCTGGCAGAAGGGAGGAGGAGGACTATTAAGAGGAAGGTGTGGACTGGCAGAGTGAAGGCATTGAGAGGAAGGTGGCAGGCTGAGGAACCATCATACTGGGGAGAATTAGGGTTGAAGAGCAGGTAGAAGTGAAGGAACATGGGAATGGGAGAAGTGCACGAAGGGGCTTCCAGTCTGGTTCCTCCATGGGAAGGGATGAAGGGTAGAGACAGACGTGGAACAAAACAGAGGGACCAATCTGCAGGCTGATCCAGTTCTGGCAGAACAGAAAATAACTCCCAGGATCAGCCTCGAGCTCCCAAGCCTGCTCTTCAGCAGCCTGGCCACAGAATAATGCTCTGCAGCTGTGGGGCAGCTCCCACACCCTGCCTTCAGGGTCAGGACAGGCAATGTGTTCTGAGGGATAAAGGCTTTCCTTTCTCCCTCCCCTTTGAGGGATAGAAATCAACTGCGTAGTTAGAAAGTTATGCAATTAACTTGTGTTAAGAAACAGATGGCCTTTAAACTTGATCACAATATTTTTTTCCTCCTTCATTAGTTCTCATATGCATTTATACCATTAATACTGACTACCTGCATTACCACACTCCAGCACACTATTGCTGTAAAATGCAGTTAATATCTGTTGTCTCCAGAACCTCTTTACTGATTAAAAAAAATAGGTAGTGATATTTCTCACACAGAGATATACTCCAGGGAGGATGTATTCCAGGGAGATATTTCCAGAGAGGTTGTGAAGTCTCCTTCTCTGGAGATATTCAAGATCCCTCTGGATACCTTCCTGTGCAACCTGCTGAAGGGAACCTGCTTCAGCAGGGGGTTGGGCTCGATCTCCAGAGGTCCCTTCCAACCCCTGTGATTCTATGATCCTACGATATGATGCTAGGTCTTTGCCCTTCAGTTTTCGCAAAGCTTTTTGGGAAGAATGTTTCATTCTTTTCCATAATGTTAAGAAGTCATCTAGGTAGAGATGGGCATCTGCAGATATCGAAGGAAGCAGAAAAGGCAGTACATCTACCAGGCTCTGACCGCATCAGTAGTGCCTGATAAAGCCTGGCCTGCTCTCCCCATTGAGAGATCTTCTCCACAGAGAACCTCAGCCTCTGGGGAGCTGTGAAAGCAGAGCACGCTGCACCTCTCTACTTCCTAGTAAGATGTAAGAGCTTTTATTGAATTGCCACATGCACATTTGCCGTGTGCTTCTACTGACATAATGTTTAGGCTTTGTTCTTTTCTCTTTTCTGCAAACTCCTATTTCATGTGGAGGAAAAAAAAAAAAAGCAAAACACCACTGGAACAATGAGCAAACCCCTATGGAGAGCAGGGCCCAACCAACACAGCAGCCTGATAGAAGCCTCAAGGATGCTGCTTTGCATTCTGCTCTCATCCGGTGTATCCTAAGGAGACCTGCTGTGAAGAAGCCTGGGAAGATGCACCCTGTTTGTGAATGAATAGCTGCTCTTTCCATTTACAGCCGCTTTGGTTCATTTCCCTACATAAGCACAAAAATAACCACTTTGGATCCTTAGTGAAGGGAGGGGGAGGAAAAAAAAAGCTCCCAGAATTAACTCGGGGAAAGAAAGCCAGGTGCCATCATTGCATTATATCCAAATGAGATGCAGCTGTTTAAATGTAAATATTAAACAAGGGAGAAGAATGCCTTAATTAGCCCTCAAAAGGAGACAGGAAAGCTGTAAGAATGCACCTGACACTAAGCAGTGTGAGATAAACTCATTTCAGCTGTCATTGAACTGACTGTTAGAAGGCAAGCATTGCTATTTTGTGCAAACAATGTAAAATGCTTAGGGAACGGCAATTAGCATCAACACGCATAGTGTAAGTGAATGCAGCCTGCTGGTGTTTACTTGGCTTTGAATTGCTAGGGTTTGAAGTAAAAAAAATAAAATAAAATTAGCTATGCATTACACACTGGAGATTTTATTCCACGTTTTTATATACTACTGAGAAAAAAAACACAGTAGAATGGGAAGAAGAGAAGCCATCATTCTGACATTAAAAGAAGATGTGATACTCTGAGGTCACTTTGAGTTTTCTCCTCTCTACCCGAGCAGTCAAACATACGGGTTGGGTCTGTGAGAGAAATGTTCTTATAAGTGGTCCATCACATAACTAAAGCTGAAATGAACTAATATATATGACTGAGTAATATATGTGCATTACAGTTTGCATGCCACAAGGAACTGAAGTGTATAGAAATGTTGCTCCACCCAATATGTTTTTGCTGTAGGACATATTATCCTCTCAGTAACCTTGACTGTAAGCCTTATTTTGTATACTTTCTATACTCGTGGGAGTTCACCTCAGTACTCAAGGTTTTCTTATCTAATCTCTCTCCAGACTTGTTTTATTAGAGCTGATCTTTCATGCGATGGGATGAAGCGATACATAAAAGACCCTAGTTAATTTTTCCTAAATATTCTGTAAATACATATAATTTGTGGAAAATTAAAGCCCCAAAGGAATTCAGTCTGCATGTTAGAAATTTACCTAGTGATTAAAAAAAAAAAGCTAAAGACATTTTAAAAGGACAAAGAAGCAAGCATGTAAATGACCCTTTTCCAGTTCAAATCACTCACACCACCTATTTTGATCCAAAGCAGGTATATATCTGATATTTTGATCCATTAGGTGAAACTGAAGCCAGATCTTTTCAAGTTAGAGTCTGGAGTCTGGTAGCTCCAGAGGAGGCAATAACAAACCTACCAAGACAGCAGTGAGCATGGTTAGCCCATTTCTGCTTGTGTAGGATAGTGGTGGTACAGCATGAGCTGAATCTGTGTTAGCAGTTGGGAGTGATGCTGGGAGGACTTCACCTGGCAGGCACAAGCGCCATGCTCAGAGCTGCACTGATCAGATGTAACGACTAGATGATACTGACCCCGTGGTCTGGCATTCCAGCTATCTGGTTTATCCTATCTGCTCATGAGATGCGCTGTTATAGCTTGCAGCAAGTCTTACTATTGTGACATATTTTTTCTTTCAAATTTGACAAGCTCTCTCATACATACCAAGATAACAAGCCAGGAATACAAAAACTCATGGACCTATTGTTCATTATCAGGTATGTGCACCTGACGGGAATGACAAGGCCGGGAACTTTTGTTGTGGTGCCCACAATTTAGTGCCACATCTACAAGAAACATCCATTTGTAAAAACAGCAGCGGACAATACAGCCCCAAACACAATACTGTTGTGGCATTAATGCTCCAGTTGCTGCTTACGGCACACTTCCCAGACACATAGGTCCTGCAAATATCTCCTCTACTGTGGAGCAGGGTGGCTCCCTTGATGGGAACAAGCAGTTACTTTCATGAGACCCAGTTATTCACATATTTGTATATAAAATGGATTAACAGCCAGCAAGCTCTTGATCTTGGTGTGTGTTATCGAAAAACACTTTACATTAACTATTCATAATATTAACAGATCTCCACATGAGGGAGCAATTGGTAAGAGATAGGTAGGCTCAATGGGCGTGTGCATCCGTATTCTAATATAAAATACTATGTATAGAAAGCTTTGGGATTTGAATGTATATGGTGCCTCTTGATTGGCATGGATAAAAAAGAGGATATTGAGGGCAAATAATCTTCAACCTCCTTCCAAATTATGTTTGTAGCATGTAAAATACTCGCAAATGCTAGGGAGAAAAAACACTACCTCTTGACACCGTAATCTTTCAATTTAAAACTAAAGTGTGTGGGGCAGAGTATAAGAGTTGGTATTTTGAGTCATACAGCTCATTGCTAGCAGAGGTAGGAATGAAAATGAGGTGTTCTGAGTTCCTGCCTAACTGCTATTATATACCTATGTATTCCTGCCTATAAAACATTGCTGTTTTAGCAACAGTAGCAACTGTAGCGCAGACAGATATTCCACCCGAAAAAAGAAATGGGTTTGAACTGGAGAAAGTGGCACCATTAACAAGAAATATCTGAAGGAAGAACTAAAAGAGTAACATCCAGGGTGGTTAGGTGAAATGGGCAATAAGAACTTCACAAACAGCCACAGTGGAAGATCTCATACTATCTATTCAAGCTGATCCATCCCAAAAAAATAAAATTCACCTTCCTGATGATACAGAGGAAGGCAAGAGATTTCCTCCATTCCAAATTAAGCCTAAGAAACTTTGCTTTTGTTTGAGCATAGCAGCGACTAGGATGTATTGTCTGCAAAATATGTTATTTTTTTCTTTATTACCAGTGATGAATCACATAGCAAAAGCTGCATTGTCTTTCCATCTCCATAAGCTAAGAGATCCATCCTTACCTACTTTTAGTAATTAAGCATCTGATATTGTAGTCCTTCAGACGTTCTTTGTAATATCATCTTCCAAAAGAAAACATTCATATTATTTTGTAGGAACAACCTCAGATTTGCCAACTACTCATGCTGGTCAGCCACAGGAGTACTCTCCAAGCTTCTGTTCAGATGCTCAGCTGTCATGTTCACCCTGAGTGTGCTTGGCCTGGCTCTCTGACAAGAAGCTCCTAGACAGATGCTCACAGATTTTGCAGTCCTCTCAACCAGAACATGATGCCAAATTGTATTTTGTGCTTCTTCAGAAATTGCAGGTTTGTACCATTCAAATAAGGTTATTACTGACTCCCAGAAGATGGAAAGATGCCAGCTGTACCACTGAAGACTGGCTCTCCCTGGAAAGATGAACTGGTTGTTGCCTACACATCCCTGACTGACAAAATGGTGCCCCGATTTGCATCTCAGTGAGTCTACAAGACTTCAATCACACAATTAAGGAGTGCTCAAATACCCCTCATGGCCAAATTATTGGTACACCCACCTACTGGAGGCCTTCTCCAGGGATGCTACAGTTGAGTCAATAATTATCTATATGTGTATCTATATGTATATTATATGTGACCCCTTCTTAGTGGGAAGCCAAGACACACACCATCAGGACACTGTTTATTTTGAAAAATACGACAGACAGAGATAAAGATGGTGCAGGCCATCCAACACACTGCTGTTTGAGGTGACCAAAGCAGTTCCTCTCTCCTGAAGCTGATGAGCAGTGTGAGACTGCTGCTACCCTACAAGACCTCTCCTAGCCTGGGCTCAGCATTCAAAGGTGACCGTGATGCCAAAGAGGAGCTGCTACCAGTGGTAGCAGGTGGGAATGTGCAGGCAGACAGCTGGCCAAAGGATCCAAATTGTCACCTAGCTAAGGGGTGGCTGCAGCTTCAGACTATTGGGCACTAAGGGAGCTGCAGGAGAGAAGAGGACCCAGAGGACAGGATGGGAGATAAAACCTCTGAAAGGAGCATGAAAAGGCAGAGAAGGAGTATCCACTGGTAATGTTGTGTCATATGAGGGTGTAGCATGGCTAATTTCCACTGTCTGCACTTTGGGTGATGATCTTGCTCTGTCAAGAAAGGTTTTTGTCTAATCATACACCAGGGATGGTGTGGCATTGTACTGCATTTCAAGGATCCCAAACTGTTTTGAGTAGCACAGACCAGTGTGTGTTGCCATGCCACAATAGATGGGATGCCTAAAGATGCACTTTCCTATAGGCCTGGTGAAAATAAAAGGACATTTATCAGATACAAGGCAGATATCTGTGGCCAATACAGGTCTTGTACAGCAAGATGTAGCAGGGAAAAGTTTGTAGAAGAGCTGACATCCCCAAGGGCATTTCATTTCATTTGGAGCGCATGTGTGAAGGAGAAATGAAGAGCATCAGCAAAGGTTGTGGGGCAGCACTTCAGGGTTCCCTAGAGGAGAGTGTAGATGTAGCTGCTAATAACAGCAGGCTCTCTTCCAGAATATTCAGTGGGTTCATTTCCAAAATTACCAGAGCTTTCCATAACATGTGCAGACACCACTAGATTGCAGCCTGACAGCTGGATTTATAAATCAGGGTTCCTCGTCTGCTGTGTAATACACTTTGTGGTGATTACTCCTGGCTCCATGGAGGAGTTCAAGGTATTATTAACTAACACTGGACAG
Source organism: Numida meleagris (assembly GCF_002078875.1). Lineage (NCBI taxonomy): Eukaryota > Metazoa > Chordata > Aves > Galliformes > Numididae > Numida > Numida meleagris. The sequence goes on along the minus strand of NC_034409.1, from coordinate 179,756,121 downwards.
ATTAATTGTTATTATTTACTTGCTTTTTCAATGAACTTGAGTCCTGTGCTGGCTGATGAATGATACAAGGGATCATTATAAATGCAACATAAAATGAAAAGCAATATATTCATGACTTTTAAGCATATAAAGAAAAAGCCATGGATTGGTATTTATTAATCAGCTGAACAGAAGTTTCTCCTTACCCCACATAAAATAGGCAGAAGTCCTATAGAATGGTCCCAAACTTGCCTCCATTCTTCACTTCAGTGAAAAGAAAAGTCATTGTGCTTCCAGGATTTTGTATGCCATAGTGGAAGAGAAGACGGGGCCAAAATTAATCCTTCATATTTCTTAATGAACAGAAGGTTTCTTATCTTAATTGGTAGCACCATTGGGCTCTCGTTATAAAGGTTTCCCAACAGCACAAATTTGACAATATAAAGAGAACAGTAAAAAGTGCCATATGGATTGCTGTTGCTGCTTTTAGATAGAAAGTGTTCGTTGGCGTTACCTCTAGTGACAGAGAATAAGATGAAGTATACATACATGATATAGAGAGGCAATGGGTACAGACACTCTTGTTTTCTTAAGAAGTAAAAATTCTATTCATATTTCTGCAAGAGAATGGATTTTGTAAGTAATGAGGATGTTTGTGTTATGAAGAAAATTGTTGGTGTTGAGTAACTTGATACATCTGCATGTTGCAGGCTATATGTGATTGCTAGTCGGGCTCTGAAGATCATATAACTGGTACTGACAAGATCTTAGGCAAATAAAAGGAAAAGGACTTTTTATTTCATATAAGCAGAAGAGCTAGTTTGGGGATTTTATGTTGTTAATTTCTTTACCCTCTGCATAGGATATGAAGTCTCTGGTATTTTTTTTTCTCTCTGTTGTTGAAACAGCTTGTCTAAAGTGTATGAAAGCTCTGACTTTTTCTGCTAATGGGCAAAAAATAATGTTTGCCTTTCATTGACTTCCTTGATCTTGGATAAAACTTGAAATTCTTTATGAGACAACTTTGGTACATTTCACAGGTTATGGACAGTATAATGAACTGTTACTACACCCTAAAGCTGAAATTTGAATTGTTATTTAAATTAAAACCATGAAAGAATAGCTTTTTTTTTTGCTAGTTTTTAGCCCTTCTGTCACTACCACCTACACACAAGATTTGGATGGTTCTATTTCCAAAGCTGTTTCATGCAGGCAGCAGACTGAAAGAAAATGAATATATCATCCACAGTTATACACTCTGGCATGCTATTTCAAGCAGTCTGTTTGTCAAAATAATATGTTTGTTTAGATTTTGGAGGGATAAATGTTTATTCCATAAGGTCTCAATCATACAACCTAAGCTCGAAATGTCTGTTTTACTTGAATTTGTGCACATAGACAATGGAATGTCCGGTGATGAGAAAGAGAAAATAACAATATTTCAGAATGTAAGTGAAGTTTTTGCTAGAACGCTGACTACTGAAGATACTGAAGAGTCTTTGAATGAGTGGGACTTGCCTTTGGCAAACGAGATAGTTTAGTATGAAGACTGGCTACATTTTAAGAAAAAAGTACATGAGCTGGAAAAAGACTTCTCTCAATCTCTTTCTCTCACTCTTCAGCAAAGCTTGCATATAAACTCTTCTTTCTGTACTACACTTTGATATTTAAAAAAAAAAGATAAGAAACAAACTTGTCTTCTATGCCATGCCTCCTATGTGCAAATACAATTGTGATCTGTTGAAAAACTTGGTACTGATGAGCCAACATCTTATACAGTGCTTTTCATCTGTTCTCAAAATGTTCTACAAGTAAAGTTAGTATTACTATACTCTTTTTACAGACTAAGGGAAATTGGGGTAAAAGCAGAGAAGTTTTATACTCAGGAATACCCAGCAAGCCATTAGCCAAACTAAGATTGGAAGAGGGGCCTCCTTGAGTTCACGAAAAAATAAAGTCAGTCTTAAGGAAAATAAATTATGTGGGACATTTTAAGGATATGTTTGAAGATCCCTTTGAAGATGCTGAAGACAGCCCTCATTGAAGAATGTATAGTATTCACTGTATGTGTACTTACATTGGATGTATACACACACACTTGTGTGTGTACATTAGTATATTCTGATGTGTTTTACTTGAACTATTGTTTGTGTGGTACAGAATTTATGTGTAGGTTTGTCAAAGGAAAGACTTACATTGTCCAATCTATGCCTTAATAAGCCAGATAATCACCAAGTGTAAATAAGCATAAATCTATTGAAATAAAAATCTCAGACCCTCTTCTCAACTCTGACTAAAGCTCAAAAAGGGCTAAACTCAAAAGTATTTGTCTTTAACACAGCTTTTTCCTATTGACTTTTTGATCATTGAGGGTATCATCAGTCCACCTGTCACTTGGACTCACAGTCTAGGTGCTGTCATTGAGTGACTTATTTGCAAATCTGTATTCACGATCACATATTTCATCAACTTTCTTTCTGGATAATGTCTCATCTACATAAGTAAAGTTCATCTAGTCTAACATTATTTCATCATACAATCACAGAATAACTTGGGTTGGAAGGGACATTAAAGATCATCTATTTCCAACACCTCTGCCATGGTCCAATAGACCAGGTTGCCCACAGCCTCATCCAGCCAGGCATTTAACACTTCCAGGGATTGGAAGAACCACAGATTATCTGGAAAACTTGTTCCAGTGCCTCACCACCCTCACAGTGAAGAATTCCTTCCTTATATCTATCTAAATCTACTGTCTTTTAGTTTACAGCCATTAACCCTTGTTGTGTCTCTACACACTCTGTTAGAGAGTCCCTCCTCATCTTTCCTGCAGACATTATTTAGATACTGCATGGCTGCTATAAGGTTTTCCTGAAGCCTTCTCCTCTCCAGGCTGAAGCACCCAACTCTTTCAGCCTTTTTTCATAGGAGCCATTTTATGACTCAGTTCTTGCAATATCATTTTCCCTTGCCTGAATAAAGGAAGCTTGTCTTCTTCCTATCTATGCAGAATGCTATTGCAATAGTAGATTGATATTTGACAACCCTGATATTAGTTTACATAGCCCTTTCATTGGCTTACAACTACTGCATTACACCTAAAGAACTTATTGTCATTTAACCTTGCTAAGCAGATAAGTACCACAAATCCATTTGCTCACTACCCCCCACCTACTGCAGCTGGATGGAAAGGAGAGAATTAGAAAGGTAAAAGTGTGAGAACCTATGCGTTGGAACAAAGACAGTTTACTAGGTAAAGCAGAAGCTGAGTGCAAAGCACAGAAAAAAAGAATTCATTTACTGCTTCCCATCAGCAGGGAGTTGTTCAGCTATTCCCAGGAAAGTAGGGCTCATCACACATAACAATTTCTTGGAAAGACAAACACCATCACTATGAAATCCCTCTTGTTTTCCTTCTTACTCCAGCTTTTAATGCTGAGCATGATGCCACATGGTATGGGACACCTCTTTGGTCAGTTTGGGTCAGCTGTCCTGGTTCTGTTTCCTCCTTGTGCATCCCCATCTCCTTGCTCGCAGGGCAGCATTAGTAGCTGAAACATCTCTGACTCTATGTAAGCATTGCTCTGTAGTAACTAAAATATCAATGTGTTATCAATACTGTTTTTATCCAAAATCCAACACTATACCATGCCAGCTACTGTGAAGAAAACTATCTCCATCCAAGCCAAAATATTGACACCTGATATTTGTCTCTCTAGCATTTTCACTAGCCTATGGCTAGTTGTCTTCACATTCACAGCCTTTCTCAGACTACTTTCCTTAATTCCATGAGTGCTGGGAGGTCAAGTTCTCATAGGTAGTTGGTTTACGCTACCAGCCTCTCTTATCCACTGGTTATGTTTCCAAACAAGTTAACTTATCTTTCCCTCCATTTTGCCTTTCACAAATGCAAACAGCTCCCTTTAAACAAAACTTACTAATTTCCCTTTTTTCAGCCCCTCCTGCAGCCTCTTTAGAGATACTTACAAGAGAACCTTGGACTTAGATGAGATTGAGACCACGTTGCTTCTACTCCCCATCATGCACACCCATGGCATCCCACTGCTATTCTCTTCTCCTTTTTTCCCTTTGTGCCTTGCTGTTGCCCACAGAGTCATCATGCTCTACTTTTGCACTATGTTCCAATCTTGCTTTACAAGCAGAACCGAGGCTTTGTCTTCGTCAGCTCTGGGAGGTGGGAAGGATCTAAGCACATCTAGCTGCCACATCCCCATTCCCACCTTCAGATCTAATCAGTGGAGGAAAATTAACATTTTTTTCTAAGGCTTAGTTTCACAATGGCGAAGAACTCAGCTATGCTTGAGTTACATACAGGTGCTGAAGTAATGCCAAGACAACATGACCTGTGCAGACCTCACGTGGATGCTTTGTGGGTGCGATGAATGCAAGGCTGAACGTTTGTCAAAATCAAGTTAATAGATACAGTGCTAGAAAGAGCAACTCGAGGGTTAGGCCGTGCATAGTTAGTCTCATTAAGGTTGCTTTCCAGAAATGTATTGAGGTTATTTTTCTAACTAAACTCAATGCTTTATTCTTACATATACTAGTAGCACCACAACTGCGTTCCCACAATAAGTGACTCCTGATAATGGCTCACCTTTGCGTACAGATATTGCAAATATCATCCAGCAGATGTGACTTCTGTTATTTGCTCTAAACTATTGTACATACTTTGCTTAACAAGCAAATACATCACTCCCATTAATTTATAGATAACGGTTAGGGCTGGGAACTCCTCCAAGAGACCTTATTATAGATGTGTTTTATCAGTGCAGTTAAATTAAAACAGCTGCAAAAGCACTAGGATTATTCCCTCTCTCTTTTCCACAAAGAAACAAGCATGTTCTGAGCTGAGATCAATAAAGACTGTGACTTAGAGGATGTGTTCCAATTTACATTAATGTACATGATGGGAAAATGATAGTCTTCCTTCTGCCTGGTTTAAGATAGCCAAGAATTAGCTCTATACATCCTTTCAAGGAAGCAAATTCGTACAAAAATGCAATATTTTCTTGGCAGACCGTATCATTGCATCTTTCACAGCACTTTTTCATCAGACAAAATTGCAAGAGTTGGTAACTTTCTGAGGAATGTGAAGTTTGTAGAAATAAACTGGGTTGTTGTGCCTGCACTGAAATTTCAACAGCTAGCAAGAAAATGTATTGTCATGCAAAAACTCTCTCATAACAATTTAATCCAAAAAGTCATTGGAATCAGGAATGCCAGTGCTTTGCTTCAAAGCAGGGGAAAAAAAAGGAAAAAAAAGGAGGGGGGAGAGAAGGGACAAAGGGATTTCTGTAACTGTTTCATGAACAAAAGTTCTTAATTCTATCCTCTTGCCAGCAAAGAAAGATTAAAAGCTTCTGGAAGCTTCCTAAGCTCTCAGTCAAGTTCATGATACTGTTTTGTGCCCTGCAGAAAATTGTAGCCATTTGTTTAAGCAATGAAGTTTCCATCTGCTCTGTCTTGGTTTAAAGAAGCAGTATATTTTCAAAAACCTCAAGGCAATGTTTACTGAAAGCATAAAATGTCCCTGAAGTGACATCACAGAAGCAAAATATAGATGGCAGGGTTTTAAAGCTCGCGATTGCAGCAAAACAGTTACAATTTCTTCCACACAGACATATGCACATCTCTGTATATACTTTAACAGGGACAGAGGGAGCAATGGATTTGCTTTAAAAAGAAAACTAAATTACCAGTTTTGGCTGATGTATCTGGTTAGCTTGCAGAAAACAAATGCATTTTTGCTGCGTGTGACAAGCGGAATCTAAATAAAACATCAACTTATGTGTACTTTGTAAAATATTCAAGTTCTGTGTTGCACTACATCTTTATTTGGCATATATGCAATGTGTATTCAGGCAATTTTGGAGCAATGTGAAATGTCTCAAGATATACTCTGAAGAGGGTTAATTGAGGCTAATTTCATTTATACCACATGCCACCTACAGAAGCATCAGTAAAAAGACTCTAAGTGCAGCCTCGTCATCTCAAGGCTTCAGATAGCAGATAGAAAACACCTTGGCCATTCCCTGAGTTTCAGAATCATTTGCTTGAAGTCTCTCAAGCTTCCATTACACTAAGAGTGATATAAATTCTAATACCCTGTGGCAACAGATACATGACAGCATCCAGCATATTCAAAGGTCCAAGGCGTTTAGGGATCCTTCAGGAGCTGTAGTGGAGTGTGTGCTTAAGGATCTGTGGCATGCTGCTGAAGGGCTGTGGTTCATGCTGCCTCATCTGCCAGTGGAAAGCAGTGGCCCTATGTACACTGGATGCAGAGACAGATTTTCCCACTTGTTGACAGACATGTAATTTCGTTAACTCAGGCTGTAATTCAACCCACAGGATTGTTACTGGGATATATGAACATTAAACCCCCTTTTTTTTTTCCTTCTTCAACTACATGCCTGGGACTGCCAGTATTGGCTATATGGCTATGATGATGGCTAAGTGACAAATAACAGTTCTGATGTAAAATAAAACATCAATAAGAATCACTCCCCAGGGCAGTGGGCACAGCCCCGAGCTGCCAGAGTTTAGGAAGAGTTTGGACAACAGTCTCAGTGGTATGGTCTGATTTTTGGGTATTCCTGTGAAAAAACAGGAGCTGGATTTCTGACACCAAGCAGGGGGAAAGTGTAGATCTGCCTGAGAGTAGGAAGGTCCTACAAGGGGATCTGGACAGGCTGGATCGCTGAGCTGAGGCCAGTGGGATGAAGGTCAACAAGACCAAGTGCCGGGCCATGCACTTTGGCCACAGCAACCCCAGGCAATGCTACAGGCTTGGGATAGAGTGGCTGGAAGACTGTGTAGAGAAAATGGACCTGGGGGTGTTGGTTGATGCTCGGCTGAACATGAGCCAGCAGTGTGCCCAGGTGGCCAAGAAGGCCAATGGCATCCTGGCTTGTATCAGAAATAATGCTTCCAGCAGGAGCAGGGAGGTGATCATCCCTCTGTACTCAGCTCTGGTGAGGCTGCACCTCAAGCACCATGTCCAGTTTTGGGCCCCTCACTGCAAGAAAGGCATTGAGGCCCTGGAGCGTGTTCAAAGGAGGGCAACAAACCTGGTGAGAGGTCTGGAGCACAGGCCTTATGAAGAGAGGCTGAGGGAACCGGGATTGTTCAGTCTGGAGAAGAAGAAGCTTGGGAGTGACCTCATAGCTCTCTACAGCTATCTGAAGGGAGGCTGTAGTGAGGAGGGGGTTGGACTCTAATCCTGTGTAACTAGCGTTAGAACTAGAGGTAATGGCCTCAAGTTGCACCAGAGGAGATTAATGTTGGATGTTAAGAAAAACCTCTCCAAAAGTGTGGTCATGTGCTGGAATGAGCTGCCCCGGGAAGTGGTGGAGTCACCGTCCCTGGTGGTGTTTAGGTGTTGTACTGAGGGACATGGTTTAGTGGGAAATATTAGTGATAGGTGAAAGGTTGGACTGGATGAACTTGGAAGTCTTTTCCAGCCTTGGTGATTCTATGATCCCTACACCTCCCTTCCAACTCAGATTATTATATGATTACATGATTCTGTAAGTAACCCAGTGTTTAAAGCAGCCCCCAAAAAAACATGTCTGAGAAGATCCATCATTGTGTTTACTCACCTTGCTAGCATACAGCTGTATCTTCCCCCGTGCCTCTGCTCATGCCTCACATCAGCTGCAGCATAGGCAGCTCCTCCTGCTTCCTGCCAGAGGGTCCCATCCTCCTCTGCAGGGTTTTGCTATGAAGGAGTTAAGCTGTTTTCCTCGATGATTTCTCTCTCTCCTTTTTTTTTTCTGTAAGAACAGGCTCATGGGAGCAGAGGTTGGAGCTCTCTCCACCTTTTGCGATAGCCCTCCTGGCTCTTCTGCTCCTGGGGAGTCAGCTAGCCAGATGGAAATCTCCAAAGACTGAGACAGAAACATGCCATGACCCACTTGCTGTTAGCTAGCTGCGTTGCCCAACTCTCAGATCTGCCACAATCTAGACCATTTTAAGCACAAATACAATTAGCATATACTGTGTATGCAAAAGAGAGTAAGTATATCCAGCAGCAATAAGCATCTTTCAGCTTAGTCACTATGCCAGCAAGACTAAATCTTACACTCATACCCTAAACATTATGAATGTCTGTTGTCAGTGGTATGCATTTTATTGATCCCTGCATCTAGATATAAGCTTAAGTCCCTAGGGCTCCCTATTTACCTGCTTTGTGAGTGCACCATGTTGTATGCATTACCTGATTTCTCACCAGCTGCCATTAGATTTGTGCTGTACAGCAATAATAGTAGATAAATGCTAAAGAAATATTACTTGATCTGATAATTTTAACAAATGACTTTTTAAATCAGAATATTGAACTTTCAGATCTTTTAGTCCAAATAGCACTGAATGAGCTTGTAGACAAAAGGTAACTATGGAATTCTATGAACACTTACATTTACCAGTAATTGTTCTGTTTCTGCAGTTCCTTTCTATAACACATTTTCTGCCATTAAAAGTTACATGTTAGTTTATTCAGAGCTGTTTTTTGTGTGCGAGACATGGATTTGATTTTTCAAGTAGCAGTTATGCTACAAAGAATATTGATTTTGAAATGTTTCCCATGCAATGCTTGGCATCATTTTTTTCAGATGAACCACTTGATTTTAGCAGAGCAGAGGCCACATTTCATATTGTGTTACAGCACCATAAATGAAAGTCTTCAGTGAAGTTACATTAGATTTAACCCATAGTAAGCAAGAACAGAATCTGCAGAAACTTTGCTTTACATCTGTGACAGCTCAAATAATTAAAAATCAGTTTGATATTTAGTAGCTGAGGAAATTTGACATCATTTGCAATCCATCCAAAACATACTTGTACAGTATTTCTATATTCCTCCTGGGTCACCCATCCCTGTTTCCACTTCCTATACATTTTCTATTGATGCTGGAGTTAAACTGGCCACCTTTGCACCACTTTCTGCACATCCAAATTGACCATTTCTGGGCTTGGAGAAGGTGATCCTTGAATATAAACCAACTCTTGTATTCCTCTTCTCCCTGGGGCCATAAGCCGCATGATTCCTCCAAGCAGATCTGCAAACAAGCCAGTCTGCTCTCCTGAAGTGCACGGCTGTTGTGCTGTTACTTGTTTGGTTCCCCCCCTCATGACCTGGAGTCTACCATCCGTGGTCCCGCAGACAAGGATGCTCCCAGCCTTCACATCTCCAGTCCCTGTCTGTAAGTGTGAGCTCCAAAACACTTCCTCTTGTCATAATCTCAATCACCTGTGCTAGAAAAAAAACATGGAGGAGTTAAAAGTGACAGCATCTGATATGTACATTCCTGTATATACACATGCATAAACACCTTTTGTAGCATTTCCAGGATTTCAAAGTCTTTTTATGAGATTTACCTGTTAAAGAAGCAATTGTACTCCTCCTTTAAGAGAGGCCAGGGGTTAGAAGTGATTCAGATAGAAGCAGACAGGACTATCTTAGCTCTCTGGACCAGTCATGCTAGATATCACCACAGACCTAAACCTGTATGAGATGTTTTTAGTGTTTAGCATACAAAGACAATGATGACATTTCCTTGCTTCTCAAAGTAATACTAAAATTTTAAGCTTTTTTTTTCTTCTTTTCCCTGTTGTTACTTCAGTGCCTTCAGCGGGAATTCTGTATATTTAAAACTAATTTCATTTGTCTGCATTTCAAAGCAAGTAATTCTTAGTCAAGCAAATGCTAGGTTGTTCAGTGCAAGTCTACCTCTAAAGTAAAAAATGGTGCAGAGTTAACTCATTTAGGTAGCTAAACATATTCAGGTATCTGAACAGCTCTCCAAACAAGGAAAAAACTCACAGCTGAATAACATACCATGCAAGCTGCTATGTCTGACTGGTACTGTGATGACTGAACACTCATCTGGAATTAGGTTGGGTGTCTTTTATGAAGTGCTTGTGAAAAAGACCATGCAGAAAGCCTGCTGCTCCAGCAAAAATGTTACTTCATATCTACTCAGTAAGTAAATCTTACAGATTTTCCTTGCCTACTATCTCAAGAATCTAGATTTTGCTCAAACATTTCAACATCTCATGCAACGCTTGGCTTGATTACTGTACATTCTTTTCTGGCTCTGAACTTGCTTCATTTGGCTGCTACAATGATAATTTTCTCTGTATGCCACCCTCAAATTCTCCAGTGTCCCAAACACTCCCCTTGTCACATATGCTTCCCACTGATAAATAAAAGCTATTTATCATTAAAACCTTCTGTGGCCTGTTGCTGCTTAGACTATTATCTTTCATAGCTTTGACTGAACCACTGCTCTCATCCTCCTTGAATCTGTGACGCTAGTTGTCACTGTACAGCTATCAATGGCTCATTTTTCTGGGAAGTCCTGGGATCGTCTGGAAGAGTCTGTCCTAGTGCCAGTCCCATTCACTACTTCAAGTAGTTACTTATACAGCATGGGCACAACGTGTGTATGACATCAGCCAAAAAGGTTCATAAACTTTTGAAGATCAGAGCAAGAATTCAGATAATATAAATGAGGGAATGTATAAAAGTTAAAAAAAAATGACATTTGCTAAGGGCAAAGAGAAGACACTGGCCTTAATACAAAGAAGAATCGAACATATGAACATAATGCAGGGAGTAACAGCTTCTGCTCAAGTTCGAGGAGGGCTGGAATACAAGTCATCAGCATCGCGTGTCACTGTGTGTGTTGTGCAAATGTCACTAGAGCTGTATTAACAGAACTGTTTTATTTAACGTGCCAGCTTGTTTCTCTCTCCAGGATATGTTCACTTGTTCACTTAGCTGGCATTCTTTTCGCTTACATGGCACAAATGGGCCAGAACACATCTCTGAACTTAATACTGAAGACTTTAGACATTACAACAGCAAAGGTAATGGCAAAGATGGATGCAGAGTATGTAGCTCACTCTCTTGTCCCAGGGCCTGGTACAAAATGCATTCTGACACCTCATTTTCAAAACTCCTCTAGTTTAAGGGCTAAGCTTTTAGGGAGCATCTACAACAATATGCTGCTTAATATCACTGGCAGTAGTGCTAGGAAACAACCATACTGTGAAACCCAGAAGTAATGTCAGTTCCCAGTCTTGGCTGTGGACCTGGGCTACATCCCTGGAGCAGCCCAAGTCAGGATTGGCTGTGCTTGAGGTCTTCCCCAGCATCCTGGCCTCCTTTCAAAGGCACTGTGAGGTACACGGGGGGTTGGAGCACACACTCCAGTGGGAGCACTGAGGTTGCAGTGCATGCTACACAAGAAACCAAGTTCAGTCTGATTCTCTTTCCTCAATATATCTTCTGGATGAGGTCTCAATAAACTCAAAGAATCATAGAATCTTAGAATATCCTAAGTTGGAAGGGACCCACAAGGATCATTGAGGCCAATTCCTGGTTCCAAACAATATTCAAAATTCAAACCATATTTCAGAGAATGCTGTCCGAATTCTAATTAAACTCCACCGGAAACCTTTCCCTAACCCCCATCTGACCCTCCCCTGACGCAGCTCCATGCCGTTCCCTCGGGCCCTGTCGCTGTTTCAGAGAGCAGAGCTCAGCGCTGCCCCTCCGTTGCCTGTGAGGAGCTGCAGCCGCAATGAGGCCTCCCCTCAGCCTGCTCTGCTCTGGGCTGAACAAACCAAGGGTCTTGAGCGTTTCCACCTATGTCTTGCCCTCCGGACCCTTCACTTTCATAGTCCTCCTCTGGATGCTGCAGCACTGAGATGAAATATATGTATGTAGGAAGAGCTATAAAACATCCAAATTGAGGTCTAGTCTAAGATCCTATCCCTGAGAGTAGCCCATAATGAATGACTAGTGTAAGAAAAAGGGGTTGGATAATAGTTACAATCCAGTAATAATTTTCAAAGCATGCCACCCAGAAGCAAGAAAAGTAGAAAATGATGATTTCACAGTACTAAGAGGACTTTCAGCAAACATAAGCAAAGAAAGGGGAACTCTCTGTTTAAGATTTCATCTGTTAGAATTTATGGAACCTGTTTCTGTGTGTAATTAGACTAAACCGGTTCTGTAGCAGTTACACAGGTCTATCTTCCCTTGGCTTTAGTAGATCTGTTGATAAGTTTGAAAAAGTGTGCCCTTCTGCTGAGACTTGTCTTTTTTAATTTTCCTTTCAGCTTTTCACTCTTTTATTATTAAATTCAGAACTTGTCAGAGGCCTCAGTCAGCATCTGTTAGCTTTCAGCAAGCTCCCCACATTAATCTGTGGGCTTCTTCACAAGGCTCTTACAAACTCTAGATCTTTCTTAAACATCTTAAAATATCTTAATATATGTAATCGAGACTTATCTCTGGGCCTTCCAGATTTCTCAAGCAATTTAATTTTTACAGGAGGTTTAAAGATATTCCAAGAATAGAGTGTATTTATTTATAGTCTCCCTGATAGAGCCAGAAGCTTATTAGGCAAACTTGAAGAGTAAATTCAGTGGACGATAGCAAAGAAACATTACACTTAGCTATAGAAGGATTTATAGCTTGAAATACTTACATGTATAAGTAAGATAAACGTAGAGAACATTCTTTTTCTGACAATCTTAGCATGTAGAACTCTGTGGAAAAAAATGCTATAATTTTCTACCTTGATCTCCAGAAGAGATTCAAGTGTGACTTTATATCATTTAGTATATACTCCAGTTTTAAACCTCAGCTTTCTTTGCTTCTGTAGTGATTGTAAGAGCAACCACTCCCCTTGTATGTTTGTTACACAGTCTGTGCACATGGAAGACATTCTAAAATAATCTGCCAAAGAAAATTTTACAATATGAAAGTTTAACAGCCCTGGTAAAAATAAGCCACTGCTGCAGCATTGTGTTTTCTTTCTATTTATTGTATATCTTTAAGTGTTCTCTTGGGATTTTTAGTTCTAGATATTTTGAGATTTTTGAATTTTGGCTTTTGATCGTACTGTTGCTGGCTAGCTCAGAGTATAACCAGAAATACCAAAACATTCGTGGAAATTAATCCATTTCATCATAAAAATCTAAAAGATCAGTGATCAAGTCCATTCCCAGTGTAACTTTGGAGCAAAATGTCCCAGTCCTACAGCAGAGCAGTAGACATTGAGTACTCTCCTGCAGGGAAGCGAGTTTAACCAGAAGAAATATGCCAAAGCTCCTGAACAGTGTTTGAACAACAAAACCAAAGAAACATTTGTTATTGAATAAATACTTAGCTCATGCCCACTTCTCAAAGACAGAGAACTGGCAATTGTTGTTTTGACATAATAAGATACTGCTATAGAGGCAGGAGAGGGGAATCCACTCTTCAGCACAGCAATACAAAGGAATTGGTGACTTTGCATACCATGACAGCCTGGCTTCCCATTTTATGTTCTGCCCAGACTGGTCAAGAAGTCTCTTTGCCCCCCTTATCCCTTCATTGCACCTTCAAGGGATGCCATGGTGACTGAACCTCTGAGGATACCATATCCGCTGCCCAGGAGCACAAAGATGGGACTTGTTTGGTGCCATGCCAGCTACTGTCATGCAAGTTAAAGCATGTGCTGCCTCACTTTTACTGAAAGAGGAAGCAGATATTATTAAAGCTTATGCATTGAAATAGTCAATAATATATCACTGAAAGACTGTTTTTACTAGCAACTTACTATGTAAAAAAACTTGTGTTAAATCATACTTTAAAATAAAGCTTGCATGCAGTTGCTATTTATTATGAGAAAATTTGTGACAGATGGAAAAACATTATTTCATCAGAGATGGGATTAATGCAGTGTGTATTTTTTTCAGTGACAGTATGCTTGTATGCTTATTTGATGGATGGTAGATATTTATTTATAGCTGATACATAACTACCCAACTATTTACATATCTAACTGTCATTGACATGTCAAAATATAATTGTGTTTTTTCATATGTATTTCTATTGTGATACAGCTAGAATGTTCCACGGACCTGATTAAAAACATGTACTAAATGGATATTCCTCATTTTACTTACAAATGCTAATTCTCCCTAAGCCTCAGGGATCTCTTTCAAAGCCTGAGGATGAGATTCAGTCCTCATGCTCCTGTAGTGGTCAGGGGAATTATCTGCTTCAGTCCAGGTGGAGAGAGATTTCCATTGCCCAGTTGATAACTTACAGACAGTTCCCAGGCTTTAAGGTATCCACCTCCGGCCAGGACTCTTTGGTGTTCTGGTAGCATAGGTAAAGAAAGAAACAGCAGTGGAAATAATCATTTAAGTTAAACTTCATGGCATTTTGGGCCTCAACGTGCATAATCAGCCCAAACTGCACCTAGGAAAATGGGCTTTGGGCATGTAGCACACAGTACCCATTCCTAAAACTACGGTGATAAATGGCATAGAATTACTGCATCACTCTGACCTGGCCAGTGCGCACTTCTGAGCAGCTTTGAGTGTAGCTGTAGATAAAAACACTGCTCTGGCTAAATGCAAGACAGATTCATAGATTCAGTCAGTGCAACTCTTGACTTCACTCGGTAATTGGTGCATATCATTTAAGGAAAAAATGTTCTTGGCAGGAAACAGAAGAGTGTTCTTCTTATCAGTTATGCTGTGTGTTCATCAAAAACACCGTGGGACTCAGCTGTATCCTTGAGGAGGGAATTCAAGTATTGAATCTTAGGTGATGTTTTTAAATGGTGGGTACAATGACTCACAAATCCTATAATCTTATTTACATTAATGATTGCCATTTAATAAATAAATTGACAAGAACCTCAAAATTCACAGAACCATATGTATGCAACCAATATTTTTAAACTGTTGTAAAACAGACAGGAGCATTGCTCCTGAGTGAGATTTGAGCTATTTCTACCTGAGGTCTGAGTCTGGTGAGGTGTCAACACAAAATGTGGTAAATCTATGGATGGTGCAGCCCCTTCCACCACTCTGTCCTGAATCTGGCAGGAGCCAAGAAAGGAAAACTGAAGAGGAAGATAGGATGCCACTCTTTAGGGAAAGAGTGGCATAGATCAGCTGGGAAGTGAGATGAGGTGCACATCTGTGACCCAGGCTTGATTTATGTTCATAGGGAGCACCACTTTCCATGTACATCAGCTATTATGGGTAATGCCATGGGTCACTGGCTTGCGACTCCAATTTTTTACAGCTCAGATCACAGGTCTCCTTTCTTCTTCTCTCTTGACAAAAAGATGGAAGTCAAGGCAGAGTCCCTCTGAAACTTAAATTATGTCTTCACATTTATTCTCTAAGTTATTTCTAATACCCCAGTACCCCAATACATATGGAAAAAAAGACACAGCAAGTCACTAAAGAAAGAAGTTAAAATATCCACACCACAGCACCTTGTGGGAATGTTCTCTGGTATGTGTGTTTGCATGTTTTTTACCATTTCACTTTCTCTCCTCAAGGTTTCTTCTGCTCCATAAAGAAGCAGACATCATAACACAACTCCTGAGAGGGGATTCCAGCAGTACTATTTTTCTTCCTTAGACTGCTAACTTCATTCTTCAAATCAAGTTGGTTTTAATTTTCTTGGCATTCAGTACTATGGTTTAGAAGGTACCTTAGCTGTGTAGTAATCATCCCTATGAACTGCTTGACATGGTAGTTCAGAAGGCCTTAGGCAGGGAGCACCAAACGAGGGGGAGTGGAGGGTCAGGCACTGATCTCCTCTATCTGGTGACCAACAGTAGAACCTGAGGGAATGGCATGGAGCTGCATCGGGGAGGGTCATGTTCAGTGTTATGAAATGGTTCTTCACCAGAGAGTGATGGGCAAGGAACAGGCTGCCCAGAGCAGTGGGCATGGTCCCAAGCTGCCAGAGTTCAAGGAGTATTTGGAGAATGCTCTCATTGGATTTGAATTTTGGATGGTCCTGTGTGGAGCCAGGAGCTGGACTCGATGATCCTTATGGGTCCCTTCCAACTCTGGATATTCTATGATTCTATGATTCCAAGATTTATACTGCACTTTGTTCTGGCTTTTGTTCTCTTGTCTTTTTAATGTGGAGGGAAGGGGATTGTTTGCTGCAAACTGGATTGCCTTTTAAAGGGTCTGTCCCTACTTAGTTAAAAATATATCTTGCACTTATTCTGGATGTCCAGCTCAGCTCTGTTAGAAAGCGAAGCAAATACACTGAACCTTTGCATGATGTTATCTTGGGGAAGGTAGGTGTCTACGAGCAGGCTTGTTTTGGAGCACAAAACAGGGTTTGAAGAAAACTGTTCTTCACTCGTGAGAACTCACAGAAGTATAGAATCATGGAATATCCCATGTTTGAATGGACCCACAAGGATTATTGAGTCACAGTGTTCGAGGTGAGGCCAAAACACTGCAGTGTGGAGTAATTAAGTATTTTAAACAGTTTAACAACTGAATTTGCTCAACCACACGCAAAATTATTCAGACAATGACCAGTATAGGGAAAGGTTGCAGCTGCAGAACTGTGACTGACACAGCTGAAAATTCAATACCAAACAGACGGCGCAGTGACAAGTTTCCCTGTCAGGAATTTAAGAAACATCTCCTTCCTTTTATGTCTAGAAGAAGAGGCTTAGTGCTGTGAGAAAGGAGGCTGTTGCCCCTTTCTGTCAGTGTAATCAAAGAAACTGTCAGCTTGTGTGACAAATAAACCAAATTGCTTAAAAAAAATTAAAAAATAATAATCTGAGTTTATCATCAGTTTCTTCAACTGGAGAAAAAATGCCCCAAATGCCAAATACCGTCCAATGAGAAAGAACAATATATATTTTTAAAGAGGAACATGGGAAGCACAGATAAACAGGCACAGGGCATTCCAGTGGCTTTGTCCACCAGCAGCTCTCCCTCAACTGCCTTTCTCTGCCCTGCTAGCTCTGACCTATTTCAACACACACATGTTTTAACTGGCACCCAGAATGCATGTGCTTCCTGGTTCACTGCTGCTAGGGAGGTTTGATCGCATTTCATTGCACAGAAGCAAGATAAAGGGGGCACTGGTTGGAGTGTCTCTCTTCTGCTCTCCTGCTGGTTTTAACAAAGCGAGAGCTTATGTATTAATTGCTACAAGGTACAGGCAAGAATGAGCCCTCTAATGCTGCTTCAGTAGTGGATTTTGTGGAAGGGGGCTCGTGCTCTCTCTAAACTTCCCTTCCTGCTGCTTCTAACTGAGGCAGGATTCCAGTGGCTAAGTGTTCAATGGTGGGAGCAGCGAAGCTCTTCCTTGTTTTCTTAAATGAGAAACATCCGTACGTGTCAAATGTGGTTGATACTGGCTGACAGCTTCAGGAGTTATGGGGACCATGGGAGAATTAATAGGACGTGAGACTGCATCAGCTTCATTTCCTTAGAAACCAGGCAAAAATATTCCAACCCATTATCTCTTTATGAATTATTTCTATAGAGATTGCCTTTACATGCTTTAAATATCTAAGCTACCCAAGTAGAGAATTCACAGTGTGCAGGCTAATCGTAAACGTTTTGAGATGAAGTTTTTATCTGCTTGACAAATGCAGGAAAACAAGAAGGCACAGATGAATGTAACATCTTGTTGTACCTGCCTCTATGTAGGATTCCAGGCCCACTGTAAGGGTGAGCCTGGCTCACAGCAGTGCTGAACTCACACCAGATGCTGCATCCCTGTGAGAGGAGGGAGATCGAAAGGGATCACTCCTGAGGCTGCACCCTCCCGCAGACCTTCCATACGTGCCTTCATGCGTGGCTGGAGCTTGTCAGACTCCTCACAGTGCAATAAGTCTGCAGGGTGCATGCGCTTCCCATGCAACAATTCCAGAGCGCTTATGGCTTAAATACTGAAATGGACATCACTGCTGTAAAGAGCCCATAGGATGTCTGGCTTTCAGCCAGCCTCTATGTGTAGCCTCCTTCTGCAGCTTGTGGTGTCTCTGTGGAGGTTTGATGTACTTCTAATTAAACCTCTGGATTCCTTTTTTCTTCTCTGATACAACATGAACAAGCTCTGTGGTTTGAAGCAGGAACCAGTATTTTTGTAATAAGTTCTTCAGACACTTGTGAGCTTTAGCTTAGGTCGATCAGGGAGTCGACCAAATACATTAAGTTAGCACTGATAAATCCAGACCCTTATTAATTTTATACAATTAGCTTTAGTAGAATTTCTTCTTTTACTTTTTTTTCTTATTACTTTAGGACTTCATTCGAAATACAGTATATGTATATAACCAAATCTGAACTCTATTAACCTAGCTATAAATCTCTATCTTTGTGCTTCTTTTAAAAATTGCTAAAAATATTCAACATTATAATAATGCTTGGAGCTTGAGTGATTCCTTATATTAAAAGCTGGCAGGTAGATAATACCAGTTATAAAAGAGAAAATAGATGTGTAAAGATTCCACGGTGAAAAGGAGACACTGGGACAAGCTGGATAAAGAAGACTCACAAGTGTGCTTAGTGATTAGTCTCTGCTGAAAATTTATAGTGATGATTCCTGTATTGTTTTTCTATCCAGAATTATCAATGGCTCTTTGAAACAGGTATTTCAGAAGCATTCAAAGCCAGTGTAATATCCAGCCCTCAGAGCAGAGGGAGCACAGGAACGAGCTCAACCCAGTAAAGCTGGTGCAGCTCCATGAGCTGAGCAGCTCAGCTGATTATGGGCTGTCCTGGGACTTTTCATCATGGGCAAATACAGCTTCATTAACAGCAGACATTTCTCCTGTCTCGCTGGGGCACTGTTTTAACTTTCACATGCAGAATCCAAAGTCTTTTGACACAAATCATCATGATGACAGAAATAAACACATTTCAGTGGTGAGGCTTATCGGCCATAGGGTGATTCATCTTCAATGTCTAAGGTTAGATCTCTTCTTTAAATGATATACTGCCTCTCAAAATGCACTCAAAGGTCTGAAGGAAAGCAGTAGTGGTTATGGTTCCTTAGCAAGAACTATTTAGCAGGGCAGAGCAATAATCTCTGATAATCTTTAAATTTCTGAGCTAATGTAATTGAATTTAAACAATGGACTATTTTTAAGTGTTCACAAGACATATGCGTGCAGTAGGCAGTTTGAGTGAGGTGCTGACGTTTCAAGTAACTGTTTGAAATCTTTCTCTTCTTAGACTTTGAGTTTGAATGCATGGTCTACCACTGCACTGCTAACATGAAATTTTGATATTTTAAATTCAAGTACTCCACCCTAATCCTCTTCTTAAATTACCTTAACAGTTCTAAAAGGAATTTTAGGCATGAAGAATTAAATATGTAACAGAAATATTAAAACTTTAATTTCTGTCAAAATTTTAAACTGGTTGTAAACCCAGACAAAGACCATTTATTTATTTATTCTAAATAAGCTTTTGAAATGATTTCAAAATCACAGAAGGAACACTAATACTTAATATTTAAAGAAAATTGTTAATATTTAAATGCTGAAGTATGCCTCCTATTGTTAAGGCCAAAAAATAGAGCTGTATTAAAATGAAATTTTTCAAAAGGTAACATATAAATGAATTTTATAGCTCCTATTCTAGGTGGCCCAATGTAACTAAATGTTAAACAACTGAAAAACATTACCATTATTTTTATATAAATAAACTTGCAGTTAATTTTTAAATTCTCATTATTTTTAGTTGGACACTCATTACTTTGTAACTTTCAGCCTTCATAGAATCATAGAATCATAGAGTGGCCTGGGTTGAAAAGGACCTCAAAGATCATCGAGTTTCAACCCCCTACTGAGTGCAGGGTCGCCAACCGCTAGACCAGGCTGCCCAGAGCCACGTCCAGTCTGGCCTTGAATGCCTCCAGGGATGGGGCATCCACAACCTCCTTGCGCAACCTGTCCCAGTGCGTTACCACCCTCTGAGTGAAAAACTTCCTCCTAATATGTAACCTACATCTCCCCTGTCTCAGTTTAAAACTATTCCCCCTTGTCCTATTGCTATCCACCCTCGTGAACAATTGTTCCCCCTCCTGTTTATACGCTCCCTTCAAGTATTGGAAGGCCACAATGAGGTCTCCCCGGAGCCTTCTCTTCTCCAAACTAAACAAGCCCAGTTCCCTCAACCTTTCTTCATAGGAGAGGTGCTCCAGCCCTCTGATCGTCTTGGTCGCCCTCCTCTGAACTCGTTCCAAGAGCTCCACGTCTTTCTTGTGCTGGGGGCCCCAGGCCTGGATGCAGTACTCCAGATGGGGCCTCACAAGAGCTGAGTAGAAGGGGACAATCACCTCCCTCTCCCTGCTGGCCACTCCTCTTCTAATGCAGCCCAGAACATAGTTGGCCTTCCAGGCTGCCAGCGCACACTCCTGGCTCATGTCCAGCTTCTTGTACACCAGGACCCCCAAGTCCTTCTCCGCAGGGCTGCTCTCAAGGAGTTCTTCCCCCATTCTGTATAAATACCTGGGATTGCCTTGGCCCAAGTGCAGCACCTTGCATTTGAACCTCATTATGTTCTCATGGGCCCACTTCTCCAGCCTGTCCAGGTCCCTCTGGATGGCTTCCCTTCCCTCCAATGTATCAACTGCACCGCTCAGCCTTCTATTGGCTTTTGTTGCAACTTTTCCTCAAAGTGACTACTCCCAAAATATTTCACTTGGAAAGCAAATTATTTGGCAACAGTAGGTAGCATAGAAGTGCTGTCTTAAAATTTCATTTTGACTATTGAAAAATGTTAAGTGTCAGACGTTTGGTTCTAGCTAAGTAGCACAGTTGCCCTTCTGGCAAATGTATTTTGAATTTCTCAGTTTTGTGGGTTGTTTTAATTATTTTTATTTGTTTATTTATTATTCCTTTTCTATTCCTAGTTACTAGAAGTTATTAGAAGATTTATCATGAGAGTGCCACATGTCATTCTTTTTTTCCCTTGCTTGTATACGTTTGATGAAACATAAGACCCTCTTTTTTTCATGAGCATACCAGCCAAAACACAAAGGTCATAAAAATCTAACAAAGACATTTTTAAAACATATGCTTTTAAGCATATGATTGAAGCCCTTGTTCCTCTGGCAAATTATTTGACTTCAAACAGATTAATCAGAAAACATGATCAGGACTGTGTGTGAAAAAGCAAAGATCTATAACACACCGTCATTACACAGTTTGCCGTTCTGTGCTACCAAATGCCTTGAAATGTGTTGGTGCTGTTATTTTACAGCTCGCTGTACAATGCAGCACAGGTAGAGGATTCAGATATTCTCTTTTTCTCACCTCCCATTTCTGTGGCACCAAAACTTGAAATCATTCCCACTGAAATTAAGGGAAAGCTCCCGTGACTGAAGGTGCCCACAGTGCCTGGGGTCCACATCTCCTTCAGTGGACCCGCCCATGCCTAAACCATCCTGTAGGTGGGAAGCTGCCAGAGATGTGAGGAGTGGAGTTTCTCACTACCTCCAGGCCAGTGAATAATGGTCATACTGAAAAGTAACTTTCTTGGTTGTTTTTGTGAACGGTGTCCTCTGGAGTGCAGTGCACCCCACCAAGAGTGATCCAAGCTGTTATTTTTCCAAATGATTGCCCAGAGAGAAAATGGATGAAAATAAAAAAGTTTCACTCACAAGTAGAGAAAAGATGAGGGCATAAAATAATGGGATAAAAACAAAATAACAACACATACATAGTTAATATGCCCAATAAAATAGCAAAAGAAGTGCAAACCTTTGATATTTAACAGATAAAGACTTTGTATCCAGTGAAATTTGGATAGTTAAAGGTAGCATTTCATATCTAGCTCTTTCTTTAGCACTTGTTAAGAAGATCTAACATTTCTATGTTTGGGAATATAACCTGGTGAGATTCACATGGCTGATAGCCCTCACTGTGTCAATTCCCTTCTGCCCTTTGGTGATGCTGTGGTGAAGTCTATGCATTCTGCTCCCATTTGGAACCTAAACCTTGAAAAAAACAGGGAGAACTCTCAGCAATGTATTTTTTAATGGGATATTTTGCCTCAGTATGAAAAAAAATAAGACTTAAGGCAAAGGCTGGCATGTGGGAATCATGCTTTTGGAAAATAAAAAATAGTCACTGATGTACTGATCAGGGAACATGCCACATTCCTCCTGATTTGTCCCCACTTGGTCTGAATTGTCCTAACAGAAAATGTTCTGTAGATTTAGAAAAATATCGAGGAACCATGAGTAAGAGTTTTTAAACTTCTTTATCCTCTTATTTTTCTAATATTTCTTTCTCTAGACAAACAAGCTGCTGTTCCACAGTAGTTTTGAAAACATAATCATTGAATCATTTGAATTGGAAGAGACCTTTAAAGGCCATCTAGTCCAACTCCATTGCAATGAACCAGGACATCTATAGCTAGATCACATTGCCCAGAGCCTTGTCCAGCCTGACCTTGAATGTCTCCAAGGATGGGGCATCTACCACCTCTCTGGGCAACATGTGCCAGTGCTTCCCTACCCATAGTGAAAAAAACTTCTTCCTTATATCCAATCTAAATCTCCCCTCTTTTAGTTTGAAACCATTTCCCCTTATCCTGTCACAACAGACCCTACTAAAAAGTCTGTCCCCTTCTTTCTTATAGCCCCTTTAGATACTGAAAGGACACTCTCAGCTCTCCCCAGAGCCTTCTCCAGACTGAACAGCCCCAGCTCTCTCAGTCCATTCTTGTAGGGGAGGTGTTCCATTGCTTGGATCATTTTTGTAGCCTTCCTCTGGACGTGCTCCAACAGGTCTATGTCTCTTCTCTTCTTAGGACTTTACATCTGGATGCAGTACTCCAGGTGAGGTCTCACAAGTGCAGAATACAGGGATGGGATCACCTCCCCCAACCTGCTGGGGAAACTTCTTTCGATGGATCCTACAGTACAGTTGTCTTTCTGAGTTGTGAGGTCACATTGCTGGCTGATGTCCAGCTTCCCATCTACCACTACCTCCAAGTCCTTTTCAGCAGGGCTGTGCTCTATCCTTACATCCTCCAGCTTGCACTGATAGTGAGGGTTGCCACAACCCAGGTGCAAGACCTTGCACTTGGCTTTGCTGAACTTCATGAGGTTCATCTGGGCTCACTGCTTGAACCTGTCCAGGTGTCTCTGAATGGCATCCTGTCCCATGGGTGTGTCAACTGCATCACATTGCTTAGTGTCATCCGCAAAACTGCTGAGGGTGCACTCAGTCCCACTGTTGGTATCACTGATGAAGATGTTGAAGAGCACTGGTCCCAGTACTGACCCCTGAGGGATGCTTGCCACTGATCTCCATCCAGAAACTGAACCAATTAGCTACCACTCTCTGGGTACGATCTCACAACCAGTTCCTTGTCCACTGAACAGTCAAACCATCAAATCCGTATCTTTCCATTCTGGAGAGAAGAATGTTATGGGGGACCAAGACAAAGGCCTTACTGAAGTCCAGACAGATGACATCCCTGACTCTTCCCTTGTCCACTGATGCACTTACACTATCACTTAAGGCTGATAGGTTGGTCAGGCAGTATTTGCCCACGGTGTAGCCATGCTGGTTGTCTCTTCTTGTTTCTCTGTCTTCAGTGGGCCTTAGCATAGCTTCCAGGCAGAAAATTTTGTTGATTAGATAATTTTCTGCTATCTTTAAAGTAAATGCCATTTTTTGTTCTCTTATTTATGAAAAAGAAATCAGTAGTCTTACCTGATAAATACCTTGGAAATTGTTAAAACATGGGATCCTCTACTGCAGGCATTGAGCTTGATGCTTAGGTTATTTCTGTGCATTAGGGTGATAGATGGATCTTCTCCTCTCCATCCAATCCTCATCCAGAGGACCTGCCGCTCTTTTCCAAATATAAGGGGAGCTCAACCTGCTGCTTTAGACCCGACTCCTAACTTATGGGAAAATAAACCTAAGTGAGATAGTCCCAGAGATAGTAGGAAGAACAAATATGTCTGTGATGTAGATACTGAAATTCTAAAAGGATATAGAATCGAGCAGAGTGGGCTTGTGTAGGCAAGTATATTGTTTATTCCAGATGGTGTTTTGCTTCAGTAAAAGCTGCAGATTCTCTTAAAGACACTTCTGTGCCCTTCAGTGTAGCATCGGAACAATTTGCAACTGTTGTGTTCATAAAATTTACAAAAATATTACTAGCAGAAGAATGTATAGTCGATGACATGAAGCAGTTGGCAGGATGGAAGATGAAGGAGGAGAAATCACTGTGGCTACATTCGTAGTGAGAGGACTCAGGACAACAGCAAGCTGCAGCACAGGACAACAGCAAGGGAGTCCCTGAAGGAAGCAGTTATATGTACTAACTGGCCATGAATACAGCTGCTTCTGGGACTAGTTGATATTCAAGAAAAACCTGAAGTGAACACAAAGGACATTCTGGAGAAAAATCCCAATGTTGTGAACGCAGACCTTTTGTAGAAATTATTCTACAGTAATTCCTGACTTAAAGTTCTGTGTTTGTAGAGGGTGCCTGAGGAGCATTTAATTTCTTTTCCTCTTTAAACAAAATTCCTTATCCAGAACCATAAATAAGAAGTTTAATAAGAAAAATCATGTAATCATAGAACGGCCTGTGTTGAAAAGGACCTCAAAGATCATCGAGTTTCAATCCCCCTGCTGAGTGCAGTGTTGCCAACCACTAGACCAGGCTGCCCAGAGTCACATCCAGCCTTGGATACAGAACATGCACACACGTGGATACACATATACTCCAAAAGCATTTGGCCAGCCATCATATGATTTTCCTTTTAAGTATTTTCTTACTAGAAAAATGTAATATCTTGCAGTCCTTGTGCTCAACTTTGTTCCTGTGTTTTAATTATAAGCAAGAGACTGTGGGAAATTACAAAATAAATCCTCCTTTTCTTGTTATTTCTTTCTAACAGTCCTTCATCACTAGTGCTTTCCAAGTATTTGCATGCGAAAATAACAGAAAGAAAAGCAATAGACAGATCTGGATATTTCTATCTAAATTAGAGAAAAAAATTAAAACATGAGTCACTGCCCCACTAAAAAACAAAGTAACCATAATAAAAAATATTAGTTTCAGAATTAACACCCACATTTTAATGTGCATTACGAGACAAATAAGGTTGTAGCAGAGTAAAATCCAAGATTTTATCTTGGTTATGTTAAGGAAGCTGATCATAGCAATGCTGTAACTATACAAATAAATTGTGACTAATTTCTAAGCCTGTTAAATGAAGATTAGATATGGTTTAAACTGAAACTTTAAATACAGTAAGGCCTGGATGTGCCCAGTCATGATTCCAAAAAGCAGTGTGCAGGAAAATCATCTTGTTTGGAAATTAGCTCGAACACAACTTCTGACTGCATGCCCTGTACAGCTTTAGCTATAACAAGAACTTGCCAGGTTGTAATATGAGGATTTCATCTGAAATCAACAGCATTCAATGGCCCATGTGTTATGAGTCTCTTCACTTCTTTTGCTCCGGTTTGTCTGCTCATTCTTCGTCTTTTTTTTTCTTAGACTCCAGACTAACCCTTGGATTGGAATTTATCTTGGTCATTGACATTGGTATTTGTGTAACAGAGGATATAAGTAATAAGACAATGCAATTTATACACAAAATTATGTGGTTGCAGGCCTACATGATCCAACTAATTTAGAGCTTATTAAAATCTGAATAATACTTTAATCATCGTATTATCATCATTTCTTTTCTGAAAGAATCAACAATAAAGATTCTTCTTATGATTTCTGTTAAATAAGGAATGAGTATGACTCGTGTCCCTTACCCCTAAATGTACAATGTGAAGAATACTCTCTGCAGTGTGATGTTCCTAATGAGTTGCACGTGTCTTCTGGCTGCCTCTACCAATGCGACTGTTGAAAACACTGGGTTATGTCCTTTTCCAGACTCATCCAAAAGGAACAAAACAAAACATTAAAGGTCCATGGTGCTCTAGTATGGTTTTATTTGTCCTAGGAAGTGTATATCATGTACTGCTGTGAAGAGATATTGCTCTGTTCTTTTAAAAGACGAAAAAAAAAAAAAAAAGAAAAAGAAAAAATGCACGAGTGAGTCTTCTGTATGACTAATAACAGAGTTCTGAGCAGATACTTCAAACTCAATTTATAAAAGCTTTGCAGCTCAAAAGGTGACAGAAAAGTTGAAAAGAATAAAAGGGACAGTATTTTAAATGGAAAGAAAAGAAGCACTTTTGATACAAATAAGCAAATAACAGCATTTTTTGAAACACAATAATTCCAACCAAGTAAATGTATTTTAATGGCTATGAGTAATAACATGTAGCATGCAGCTGTAGAGTTATTCATATTAAATTGATCAGAATAACCCTCTAAGAGTTACCTCCGTAAGTGATAACCAGAAAGTAAATAGAATTAAAGCAGAGATAAAGATTTGAATGAGGTTAAGGAAAAGAGAAGACAGAAGAGCATTAATGATGAAGTAAAATAATAAAAGACAAATACGATCAGTAGTGTTGTCCCGGTCCCAGTTTATGTACTGGCATCTGCAGTGAGTGAGGGAAAAAAAAACAAACAAGAAAAAATGCAGTAATAATGTTTGCTCGCTTTACTTCTCAGGCAAGTTGTGGAGATTCATTAAGCAATATTCCTATGGTAGTTGAAGATTGAAAGCACTACGTAAGCAAAAATTTTACCACTAACATAGTGGCTGAAATCAAAGTACTGTATCCAGGAATAAAGAAAAGCCATACGACATTGCAGAAAAGGGGAAGCTGAGATTTAAGAAAAGAGCAAAACAAGAAAAATTAGATTACTAGGAGTAAAAAAATAAAAGAAATTTAAGTAGAACATAGAGAAAAAAATTCTCCCACACATACAAACTACAAAGGAAGGAAAAGAAAGAGAGGTACTAATGTCACTGTCTGGTTATAGCTGAGATTTTTTCACTTAACTAAGGTGTTCCAGTCAGGGTCCTAAGCTGGGATTCAGTCATCCAAGCTTGCAGTCTTAAATTATCAGTTAACCACCAGAGCAGTCCTTCAGAAATAAATGACTGAGCTGTCTAACTGTGAGCAGACAGAAGTAAATATTCTTCAGAGGAAGAACCTATCTGCCAAGGTCCATTTAAAACTTCAGCTGATGCTTTGCACTTGAGGTGGAGGGCTGCTTTCTTTCATATTTTTCTAATTTAGCATGTCAATGAAGTGTCTGTAGCCTGAAGACTTCAAGTCTGCAGCCTGAAATTGAATAATGTAGTTGCTTTCCTCTTAAATAATTAAATTAACAAACAGTGTGGGTGCTGTGGGCCAACAGAACATCATAGATTTCCCTAGCGTTGTTGCCCTGCTTCAGACATAGATATCAGACCTTGAATTTAGGACTGGCTGGAAAGTGGGAGTTTCCATCTGTGAGCGTGCAGGAAGAATAACTGATAACTAAGTAATAGAGACACAATTGTGGGAAGACCACAATTGATCATAGGTGAAAAAGAGTACTTAGACTTGAAACTGTCTCATCTGTATTTTCAGGGAGTCTGTTAAACTGCATGCAAACTTGTGCGTTGCTCTGGGCAGGCAGGCAAGCTTTCTCCTCTGTTATAAGTTAGAAAAAACTGGAAGAAAGATCCCATTTTCATTCTAATGAATAGTAGAAACAATTTTGACAATTTTAAATTGAGAATTTAATTATTTTAAAAGACCTATCTCTTTCTGAATATATTAATGTATTTTTCCTTAGTTTTAAAGTCTAGGAAAATGAAACCGGGCAATGCGAGTATGTGTGTGGTTTTATTACCACTGTATGAAGGCCAAGATTAGTAGTAGGACATTATTAAGGATGGTCGACATCTAAACAATACAGAATTAAGAAACAAGAGTTAGATAGATATGGCATCTGCATTTCTACATAGAATGCTCCAAAAGTAATGCTCCTACTTATTTCCATGGAAATTACAACAGAAACAAAGAGCACAATAACACCAGTTGATAGAGAAACTTCTCAGCTACAAAACATTTTTTTTTCCCAATGTAGTAACTACCATTAGCTATGGATTTTTTACCAGCGATGAACAAGAGCCTCCTAAATATCCACACCAGTGGAAGTGAGCCACTGTCATTGTCACCACTGCTGAAACACACCACCCACTGCCTCGCTATGCTTACATCCACTGTTTGGTCTCCATAAATGTTCACCAAGCATTGAGAAATGTCAGTGGGTGAAAATTTTTCTGCTTGGAGGGATTCAATTGCATATCTTTGCTTCATCCATACTTCCATGTCAGACACCATTCTGTCAGACTGCGCCTCTGCTGCCATCTGTCAACATGGCAACAAAATGGAGTGGAATATTGGTGGGAAGGTTCAATCTCTACCATCATACCACCAAAATCTGCCTCTGATGTTGCGGACCAACATAATAATATAGGAGACATTACTTTCAGAGCAGCCCTTGTATATCTGCACAAAAGAGAAAGCAAGGGGAGGAGTTTGCTAGATGTCTATTCGTAATCTGAACCAACGCACTGAAGTATGCATCACTGAAAGAGTGACATCTACCTGTACAAAAGGAAAATCTGCTTGAACTCAGATCCATCATTGAGGGGGAATGGAGAATAACTGTGTGAACCAGCACAGCATTATCTGCAACTCCGCAAGTCATAACATAGAAGTTATGTTATGAAGATGAATATACTTGTACTCCATGTAAAATAGAGCACAAATGATTGAGCCTTCATGGGTTTCCTCATTTTCAAATAACTACTTATTTTCTTTAATTGACTTGGTATGAACTCACGTTAGCAAGTCCTTATTAAATCCCTCTATGTGTTAGCAAAATCTGCACAGACAACAGAACTGCTTCTGTTTTACTGTTTCTGCAGTATGTTCCCATAAAAAGAATGCAGGAGATTGTTAATGTGACAGTCCTTCAAGGCAAAGTCTATTTCATCAGTCAAGAAGAAATCTTTGTGGAATTCTACTAGAAGAGATAAATGCATTTCAATTTTACGAGACTTTCATTATGAAAGGAACTTGAATAATTTAATTTGAAAGCATGTTCTCAAGTGTTTTTTTAAATAGCTTTTTTTTTCTTTTTAGTGTTGATTGTACCCAGTGAGAAGTCTGAAAATTATTTTTCTCTACAGACTTTTTGCCCATATGACAAATTTTATTTCTTTTCCTCCTGTTGTTTCAATGCAAGTGAAATGATTATGATGACTTTTATTTAATCACAGTATCTCAAATCTATGTGCATAACACCTCACGTTGCCAAAATTCTTTTGCTCTGAGATCAGCCAAAATAAAAGCATAATTTTAGTGCTAGCTGGTTGCTATGATTCCTGCAGAATCATCATGTAGAAATAATGTCTCCATTGTTTACACAAAGACTGCCCACTATTAGCACTGCTTTAGGCCTAAGGAGGCAAGGAAGAGAGGGGCTTGTCTCCCCTGTAGCCTTCTGGAAACACCATGTTTCATTTCTTTAGCTTAAGGAAACAGTAGTAGCAGGATTTCTGGCTACAGTATAGTGCTAGCACATGCCCAGTGAGTAACAGATAATGTGTTGTTATTGTGCTTTTCTTGTCACTTGAGTCCCAGGTTTACGCAGGATCATCCAGGATCCAGTGATCTGCAGTGATGAATGGTGAAAAGAAATGAGATCATTCACCTCAGTTCGGTCTCTGAGGAATCTGTGCAACATTTGCTAAGGCTCTGGTTTGACACTGTAACATGTTTAGCAGCAATATTTGCAGTTGCTGTTGTTCCCTTCCCCTCCCCCCCCCCCCCTTTCTTTCTCCTTTTCTCTTTCCTTCCCTTCCCCTCCCCCTTCCCTTCCCTAGGGACAAATCTCCAGTTTTTGATATTTTTGAATACTGTGACACTATAAAATCCTTTTTTTTCCTGAGATGAGCTGCACCTCTTCTGCTGAGTCTCAGTCAAGGAATTGTTGAAGGGTGCTGACAGCCCATCAGAGAAGGCTGCAACAGTAGAGTCTCCATGACATGCAAAAGGATCTGAATAGAAAAAAGCTGAGAACTGGACAATGTGTCTTCTGAATGCTACAGTGCAGCTTCATTAGTTTAGTCTCCTATGGAACAGGTAATTTAATGTTCTCTAGCGTATGACAGACAGACAAGTTATTAGTACTCCAAGTGCATTCACAAATTGGTATCTGTGAAATCAGTAAAATAGAAATAATTGCAGCAGCAATTATGTCTTGTGCCTAGACCTTCTGGATTAATTATTTCTCACTCACTGAGTACTTGAAATGGACATCAAATCTAGTAACTTTTTCAGACTACATGGGGAGTATAGAATAAATTTTAGGTGCTACAAAACTTTAAAGTCTGAGATATGGTGGTCTCACGCGTTTATGTAGCTTGACACCACTGCACTGCTCCAATACGGCTCCGTCCTGCGGGGCCCACCCTTCAGGCACTGCTCCAGCACAGCCCTGCAGGCGGCAGCTCCCCCAGCCCTCCTGCTCCACTGTGGGCTTCTCTCCATGGGCTGCAGCTCCACTCCGGGCTGCTCCTGCAGGGGTATCCATGGGCTGTGCCTCCTTCAGCCCTCATCCACTGCTGTGCCATGGGCTCTTCCATGGCTGCACGTGGAGATGTGCTCTGCACGGTGCCTGTAGGCTGCAGGGGGGCAGCCTGCTCCTCCGTGGACCTCTCCTGGGCCGCAGGAAACTGCTGCTCTGTGCCTGGAGCACCTCCTGCCCTCCTCCTGCACTGACCTTGGGGGCAGCAGGGCCACTTCTCCCCCATCTCTCACCCCTCTCTCCCAGCTGTAATTGCACAGCACTGTTTCCCTCCCTCCAATTTTCTCTCCCAGTGGCGCACCCAGCATCACTCACGGCTCAGCTCTGCCCAGCGGTGTATCCCTCTGGGAGCAGCTGGAGCTGCTCTGCTCTGACATGGGGCACTGCTGGACACAGCTCACAGAGCCACCTCTGCAACCTCCACACTCCTTCCTAAACCTTGCCATGTAAATCCAATACAGTTCTACACTCTCTTTATGTCTTTATGTGCGCATAACTATATATTTACGTAGAGATTCTGTACACATATCAGAAGGGAATGTAAAATATGCATAAATATATTTAAACATAATTACATTTTACATATGTATCTTTATATACACATGTATATGGTATATGTTCATGTATAAAGATTTAAAAATAAATCTAATGAGGTAATTAGGACATAGGAACCAGAAGAACCAGTCGATGGGTTCATCAATCAGAAATTTTATTTTGAGATAAATTTTGAGATTTTCACACAGGAGCAGGGAGGGTGGGTGGCACGGAGTTCTCCTCACCCACGGCTGTGGGGTGCCTCCAGCCCCTGTAAGGCCGCAGTGCAGTGCAGTCTGGGACTGGAGGTTTTCCTCATCCCTAGGGCAAAGGCACCCCAGAAAGCTGCAGTGACCTCAGGCAGAGTGGCTGAGGAGGGACAGGAGTGTGCTATGGTCCAGCTGTGTCCCAGCCTGGGCCTGCAAGTGTTGAAGGTGGTGTAATACCAACACACACAGGGAGCAGCTACCCATGGTCACCATGGGCAGCCCCTACCCCAACCCGGAGCTCTCCCTGCCTCAGGCCAGGGCTGTCAGTCCCAGATCTCCAGTTGTCTAGGAGAGACCTGTCCTGGGGTGGCCACGCCACCCACCCCACGGTGCCATGGACCACTGTCGATCTGCTGCCCAGTGTGATATGGGCACTACATCGCTGGGGTTGGTGTCCAGAAATAACATTTGATTCCTTATCTTTATGTTGATGTCCTTGCAGAAAGCAGCAAATCTCTCCAGCTAGGTGGTAGAGGATAGGAATGTGCCATGGTTTGATCATGTCCCCTCCCAGCCTCCACCTCCAGGAAGGAGCAGCAACCACCTGTTGCATCAAGTGGTAAGATGAGGCAACCCTACCTCCCTGCCCACCTGGCCATCCTCGGTGCTGCCCTCTTCCCTGCCTCAGCCCTTGCTCACCCACTGCTTGCCTCTGCCCTGGGCTGGCCAGCTCACTGGCACTAACTTTATATGCCTGTCCTGGGCAGCTGCCAGCATTCTGCCCACTCTCACACAGCCACCACAAGGGTGGGTTCCAGGAGCACTGAATACACATTTTATTCCCAGCTGTAATGCCTAGAAGTCTGTGGACAGGCAGCTCACCCAGACTGCGTGGAGCAGGGCCCAGCTGCCAGCACCAGGCCCTGCAGTGTTAATTCAGGGGCTGTTCAGTCTCATCCAATCTGGAGCTGCAACACCCAAGCAGGGCAGGGCTAACATAAAGGGGATACCAGAACCTTGCTGCAAAAACCCATACAAGAGATTTTAATAACAAGTTGGATTTTGGAGGTTTCATGCCATTCAATAGTACCTGGAAACTACTTCTAAATTTTAAAATAAGTTTGTCTTTTCCCTCACAGAACTCACAATTACATGTAATCATAACTTTTCTTAAAGATCACATTATTACTTTATAGGCAAAGACACATCAGACAGCTCTTTAATTATTTTAATGCATTCAGTTGGTCTCATACTCCTAGAGCCATTAGAGCAATGTAAATAGTGTAGAAGTTTATCATTAATTCTAATGTACTTCAGATCTGGGAACCTGGGAGCATGACTTTGCCAGTTTTTAAGAACATTCTATCAGAGGTGTATCTGTAGTTTGAAAATATTTCCATCTCAGCTTACTTTGATTTAATAATTTTATACATTTATTCGGTGTGCCACAGAATGACACAAAGATGTGATAATCCACAGAGTCTGTTCCTAGACTCTTAATTATTCAGTTTTATTGTTGATGCCTGAAATCTGCATAAATTCATCTTGCAGTATAAATCTGCTACACTCAGTAATGCCCTTAGAATTACTTCTGATCTTTAAATGTTTTCAGCTAGAAGAAACCTTGGCAATCTCTTTCCATAAATCAAGCTTTAAAAATGTGCTTCATTAAAATGAAAGTTTTCAAGGATTTATTTCCTGCAGGATTCCTATTTTCAACATCCATAGCTCTTAAGACAATGCTTTGTGTTCAGATCTAGGCCCATGGGTTACGGTTTCAGAATTTTGTAACCTTAATCCCCCCATGATTGCTTCATTGGTAGACCTTTCCGCCAGAGAAGAAATTATGCTGTGCAAATGGCTGAGAGGTATGCAAAATGATTGCTAAAGCTGATAAGATATGACACTGAAACCCCACAAGCCAATTTTTTTTACCAGAGGACCTCATGCCTTGACGAGAGATAGAAAGAAACCTGTATGTTAAACAGTTTTGTTGGCTTCCCAGAAATGTTTCCTTAGAGACTTAGGAGCTATTTTGTTTAAAGATGTAATAGGTCAGTTGACTAATTGTCAGTTTCCTTTTCTATGCAATTTGATTTTGCTCCTGAGCTTGATATCTCTTTCTCTCTTCATCCTTGAATGGAACTTTAAAAAAAAAATAGAGGAGAGGAGAGGAGAGGAGAGGAGAGGAGAGGAGA
>NC_034409.1:179628384-179720570 GCF_002078875.1 Numida meleagris | reverse complement strand
CAGTCTCTTTTCAGTCTTAGCAGTGCCTTTCCTCTAATTAAACATGTTATATGCTTTTCAGAAAAGATCCCATGACATTTTTGCTTCTGAGCCTTCACTTGTATAATAGAAAAGGAGTTCGATATGCAGAGTTTGGGGAAGCATTGTCCCTCCCACTGTAAGTGAAGATTAGATTCATGACCACCTGAGGAACCTAAACATCCTTAAGTCTGTGAGTCCCGATAAGATGTATTCCAGAGTCCTGAAGGAATTAGCTGATGTAGTCACCAAGCCACTCAATGATGTTTGAAAAGTCGTGGTGATCAGGTGAAGTTGGTGGTGACTAGGAAAAAGGCTACATACATTACATTCATTTTTAAGAAGGGTAAAAAGGATGACCCCAAGAACTACCACCTGTCAGTCTCATCTCTGTGCTGGGGAAGATCATGGAGCAGATCCTCCTGGAAGCTATGCTAAGGCATATGGAAGACAGGGAGGTGATATGGGAGAACCAGCATGGCTTCACCAAGGGCAAATCCTGCTTGCCCAAACTAATGGTCTTTTCTGATGGTATAACTGCATCAATGGACAAGGGAAGAGCCACTGTTATCATGTATCTGGACTTCAATAAAGTCTTTGACACAGTATCCCACAACATCCTTCTCTACAAATTGGAAAGATATGGACTTGATGGGTGGACAGTTCAATGGACGAATGCAGGATTGAGTCCAGAGAGTGCTAATCAAGGGCTCAATGTCAGGATGGAGATCAGTGACAAGTGGTGTCCCCCAGGGATCAGTGCTGGAACTGCTACTCTTTAATATCTTCATCGATGACATTGACAGTGGGGTCAAGTGCACCCTCAGCAAGTTTGCTGATGACACCAAGCTGTGATGTACGATTGACACACCACAGGTATGCAATGCCATCCAGAGGGACTTAGACAGGCTTGAACAGTGGGCCCAGGTGAACCTCATAAACTTCAACAAATCCAAGTGCAACATCTTGCACCAGGGTTGTGGCAATCTCCACTACCAGTACAAGCTGGGGATCAAAGGAGTGCAGCCTTGCTGAAAAAGACCTGGGGGTACTGGTGGATGGCAAGCTGGACATGAGCCAGCAATGTGCCCTCTCAGCCCAGAAAGCCAGTTGTATCCTGGACTGCATCAAAAGAAATGTGGCCAGCAGGTCGAGGGAGGTGGCCCTGCCCCTCTACTCTGCACTGGTGAGGCCTTACCTGGAGTACTGCATCCGGATGTGGAGTCCTTAGTACAGGAGAGACATGGAGCTGTTGGAGCGTGTCCAGAGGAGAGCCACAGAAATGTTCCACAGAATGGAACACCTCTCCTATGAGGACAGGCTGAGAGAGCTGGGGCTGTTCAGCCTCAGAAAGAGAAGACTCTGAGGTGACCTGATAGCGGCCTTTCAGTATCTAAAGGGGAGCTACAGGAAAGAAGGGGACAGACTCTTTAGTAGAGTCTGTTGTGACAGGACAAGGTTTCAAACTAAAATAGGGGAGATTTAGGTTAGATATAAGGAAAAAACTTTTACAATAAGGTTGGAGAGGCACTGGCACAGGTTGCCCAGAGATGTGGTGGATGCTCTGTCCCTGGAGACTTTCAAGGTGAGGCTGGACCAGGCTCTGGACAACCTGATCAAGCTGTAGGTGTCTCTACTCATTGCAGGGGAGTTGGACTAGATGGCCTTTGAGTATCCCTTCCAACTCTAAGGATTCTATGATTCTGTGATTCTATGTATATCACCTGTGTGTGACACTTGAGTCAAGCCCTTTGAGAGTATATGTAGCATTGATATGTACTGAGTTAGTACAATGGCATTACTCTAACGTCTGTAGGAGACAAAAGGATGTCTGCTGCTGTACTAAGCCTTGCATGGAGAATAATTAAGCAAATGGTAAGCTTTGTGTGTGTTAGTTAAAACTTGAATTTATAATGAGTATGCATATAACATAGTACAGTGTAGTGCAAACCAGCTTTTCTGATTAATGTGCTCAAAAGGTAATTATCTACTGTGCATTTTCTATGTGGCTGTGATTTATAGACCTCACTGAAGATGACAAAAATATATTCTGTTCCTACTCACATGTGCTGGGAATAGCTATTCTCTACCTTTTGGACTTGCACACACATACATACAAACAAATGAGCATCATGCAGCTGGGGATGGATCTGGCTTTATTTTACTTCCCTAATTCAGTAAAGTTTTCATTTTTATCTTCATTTTTTTTTTTTTAAATTCAAATAGTGAAAAGGATCAACGGTGTAAACAGCAAGTGATAGAAGTAACTCTCATCACACATGGAGCATGAGAAGGAGTAGCACACATTTTTAAAAGCATGTGCTAAAGGAAAGAGTCCATTGCATACTTAATTCCTGTTCAGGGATATTAAAAAACACAGCAACACAAAACATTTCCTTTTTATTCTCTCTCTCTTTTGTTTTTTAGAGACAAGGAAGCAAAAACATTAACTTTCTGCTTTAGGTGGTGAGATGCTCATAAAAAGTCTGAATATCTATTGACCCTATGCTCTGAGATCTGCAAACAGTCTGTATGTAAAAGAATTGCACTATAAAAGCTATTTTTTGTTAAGGAAAACCTTTTTATGTATGCATAAATAATTTAAATTAGTAGCTGTAGCTTAGGATAATGAATATTCATGTATTTGGTAGCACTAAAGTTGGACAAAATGAAATATCTATTTGGTTCCATAAAACATGTGATCAAAGGGCATATGATCTACTGGTTACATAGTCCAAATGAGTTTCTAAGCTATTTTAGGTGTTAGAAGAAGTTCAGCCCTGTGAATTTACAGTGGATGGAGACTTATAAATGGGAAATACATAAGATCTTGAAAGAACCACAGTAAGACAAGTACCATTCAAGAGAACCGCATACCAATCTCCATTAGAGGAGCATTCAGTTAAACTTATTTAGGCTATTTTAGGGCTTGGTGTCTATTCTAAGTTTGTGTAGATTTACAGCTCTTGACAAAAGACAAATTGCAATGATGAACAACTACATTTCTGTCTGGGGGTGCCTACAGACAATTCACTCTGTTGCAGACATCATCACTTCAAGGCAATCTGACTTTAAGGTTGTCAAAGTGACATGATATTTAAGAAATATCAAGCGTCATACCTGGGATAGATGGTCACTAATTCCTGTCTAGACAGGACAGCTGAGGCACCCCACAGTGAGCCTCCAAGCCCTGGTATCCTCTATATACCGTCTGTATAGGGATTGCAGTTGATTAATATGTCCACAAGACTTTCAAACATGTGGGAGCCAGTTCCCAGCTGCCTTCCAGCTGGATGAGGGATATGACTTATTTGTGGGTTTTTCCTGAGCCTGGTGCTGGTCCTACAGCAGCAGATTACTGGTAGCTCAGCGGTCCCTAAAGCTTTTACACTATTTTATGTATATGCGAGAAACTAACATTTCCCAAGCGATCAGGATGGACCATATTCTGTAAGGTATCGGATGCCACCATGGAAGTCATGCTTATGTCTTTGTGAAAAGAAGGATCACTGTCAATGTTCCATACTGCAGAACTTCATAACTGCACATACATTCACTGTTTCCACTATTTGCTTTAGAAGAAAATAGGCTACTACTCCTCTGCTTTTAGAAAACATGGGTAACTATGCACAGCTAATTTACTATGTCGATTATACTGATTTTGCACCTTTAATGTGCCAGTTTAATTTGATGAGGGATAAATAGTCTAATTATTCATGATTGTCTCTATTCATAAAACTAAAAGTTTGGTTTCAGATTACCAGAGACTTCAGTGCTTTTGAAGGATCTATGTATTATTTAAGTCCTAAATTCCAAATCCCTACAATTCAGGCTGTCTGCATCCAAGTGGTTAGAAGAAGTGTTTCAGTTCAATCATCTCTGACATCTCACCTTCACAAAAACCATGAAAGTCAACAGGAGAGGGCCCAGAACCTCAGAACTCTCTTGTCTGTGGGACTGTCCTTGTAAGCAGACTACACAAGCAGGCTTCTGCTCCTTTCAGATGTTTTCTCTCTAGTCTCTCACTGATGTCATCATGGACAAACAGTGGCCCCCATGTCCTGTGATGGGACATGACTTTTACATATGCTATAAGATCTCCCCTGAGCCTCTTCTCCAGACTGAACAATGCCAGTTCCCTCAGCTGCTCCTCATAAGGTTTCTGCTTCAGTCCCCTCACCAGCTTCATTGCCCTTCTCCGAACACACTCCAGGGTCTCTCTGTCTTTCTTGCAGTGAGGGGCCCAAAAATGAATACAGTACTCAAGATACGATCAGAGCTGAGTACAGGGGGATGATCACCTCCCTGCTCCTGCTGGGAACAATATTTCTGATACAAGCCAGGATGCCACTGGCATTCTCAGCCACTTGGGCACATGGCTGGGTCATGTTCAGCTGAGTGTTGACCAACACCCCCAGATCCTTTTCCTCTGCACAGTCTTCTCAGTCTTCCAGCCACTCTGCCCCAAGCCTGTAGCATTGCTGGGCATTGTTGTGGCCAAGGTGCAGGACCCGGCACTTGGCCTCTTTGAATTTCGTCCTATTGGCTTCAGCTCAGCTATTCAGCCTGTCCAGATCCCTCTGTAGGACCTTCCTATCCCCAGGCAGATCAACCCTTCCTGCCAACTTGGTGTCATCTGTAAACTTACTGAGGGTGCACTCAGTCCTCTCATCCTGATCATCAATAAAGATTCTAAAGAGGATGGGCCCCAGAATGCCTATGTGTGCTGTCCAGCTCTCTGTGCACTGTAGTTTTAAATGTCTTGAAAATCAGATTTTGTGTGGCTGTCTTTGAGATTGCTCCTCCCTTGCAGACATCACTCATTTTCAGCTCCCCACTTTTAAATTTACCTTTTCTTAAATTCATTACATTACATAATTTGTAACCATTACATAGGTTCATAGCTGATGGTTAGAATGTCAATGCAACATCATGCTGACAAGACTGAGAGAATCAGGGAACATTTCTCCTTTCTGAGTGTGTTTCTCTACCCTTTGTAAAAATTAATTTATGGCTGATTGAAGTTGTCAGGCATTTCAGCAATGCCACACAGCTACATCATGTTCTGACTCCTGGCCGGCTTGGCTTATTAAAGCTTTTTAAAAACTTGGCATCACAACCTGCACTGGAGCTGTGAATCTCTCTGCTGTAGCAAAACAATCCTTCTGTCAATTTTAAAATGAGTCTGGTCTGATCAGACCTTTCACATATGGAGGTGCACAGCTGGTTCTGTTGCTTTCAAATGCATCCAGAAACATGCCCACTGGGGCTTCATGGGGCCGAATGGAAAATTATCTCATGGAGAAGGTGAGATATTTCAGCTAGCAGCGATGGCACTGTAGAAACTACACAGGTAGAATATGCTACAAAGATTTTCAACATATTTCTATGTAATTACAGTAGTGCTTAAATACTGTGTCCTTTGAAGAAAGAATAACAATTGTGGAATGAATGAATTCACCTTGTTTGTGAACCTTTGAAAGAAATTTGCTGTAGACTGATAAAAGGAGCTTAACCAGTATTTTAGTTACTTCAATTGCTTTTCTACTTTCTACTGTGCATGGATGACAGATGATGCTGGATCTGCTCCCTGCTGCATTAATTGCAGGATTATGATTTAAGCACAGTAGTTTGATTTTCTACTGTTGTGGTCACAGTGTAGGCTGAGGTGAATTTCCAAGGGAATAGATAAATGTGTGAGTGTGTGCACATGTACTGGAACGATGTAGGGATGTTGAGGTTGTCTCTTGTACATCTTAATTTACTGACATCTCAGGTTTAGCTAATGTATTCCAAACACTCAGAATCTTTGTTCAGCACTTGGCAGCAAAGGCTCAGCATGCAGATAAATGCTGAGCAGATGTGAAAAAGGTATTAAAGTAAGGTAAAGGTAAAGGGGAAGGGGAAGAGAAAGGGGAAGAGGAAGGGGAAGGAGAAGAGAGGAGGAAGGGAAAAAGAAAGAAGAGGAGGAAGAGAAAGGAAGAGGAAAATACATCTAACAATTCTTAAGCAAGAATATCTGCTGTCTATAATGTCCCCTTGTGAAGTGCCTACTAGTGGTTACATGTGTAGCAAAAGAAAGGAAGGTATGACAAAACACACTCCTTTTTGTTTAGAGTGAAACAGGAATTTCAGAGCAAATTTTATGTGATTCTTAATCTTACACTAGAAGACCTTGAACTCAGGTCACTGAAAGTTACGCCCATAAAATTTCCATAAAAATTCAGATTCATGGCCTTTAAGTAGTTCCATCAACAGAGAAGACATGAGGAATATTTTGACCCTCCATCTGAAATACTTTGCACAAACTTACGTAGATGTTTATTTCTTTTTTCTCAGAACCATTAAGATGCAGTTGGTAGACAGATATGGCTAATACTTCTGGGATCCTATTGTTGTCTTAGTTTAGTAGTACAATTAAACTGTCATTTCATTAGTGATTCTCTGGACAATCTTTAGCTTGAAAAATGGCTGATATGATTCTCAACTTCACAATTTCTGTCAGTACAGTATGAGTAAACACACCATAATTGTTATGCTTTAATATATATAGATTTTTTTCCCATAATATATATTTAATCCAAGATGGCAGGTGTGGAGGCACCTATTACTGTTTAAATTCTTTAAAAATATGTTGTTCCTCAGTACACTGCAGGAATATTGGTGAAAGTTATGCTACAACTCAGGAGATATGCAGGTTACGAAGACAAACGTGAATTCTACCACATAAACGGAGGCCACATCCTAGGTTATCTTACACACACTTTGAGCAGTTTTCCCTGAAAGAGAAGATTCTCATTGTCTTAACTCCTACAGAATGAGTGGCTTGTTGTAGTATGGCTTGACAGATCCCTCACTCAAACTCTTTTCTGTAGCAGTGCAAGAAATGTTTCAAAGTCTAATGCAAAGGTGGTAGGCATACATTAATGAACTCAGATGCCACTATTTCAGAGAAGCTTGACAGCTTACAGTCTCCTTGCTTTCCACAGAAAGGTCTTCTTCATAAAGCCAAAACTAGCCTAGTTCATCTTTCTCTGACATAGATTTCACCTTGTTTGGTCTTCTAGAGACACTTATCCTTCAGGCTGGTGTTATCAGCTCTTCTTTGTGAGCAAAGGAGAACGTATTACGAGGAGAGGGAAAGCAGACTTTAGAAGTGACTTGCCTAGAAGAGTCTGTAGCAAAAAGGCACATTTTCCTGGCATTCTAGGATCCCATCTTGCACAGAATAGTAAGTTGCTCTTTTTCTAGGAGCTTTCATTTTTGGTGTGTCAAGGCAGATTTAAGAGACTGAGGAGTCTCTGTTTCATGTGGATGACAGATGGATAGTAGCAAACAGGTTGTAATGAAAAAAAGACATGATAAATGAGGCAGCTAACTTTGTTCTCTCCAACTCTCCTTAGCATCTAAAAAGCACAGTAATTCAGAGACAGAGTGTAATGTAGTTCTTAGTATATCAGTGGAAAAAGTACATAATAAAGCTATGAATCTGACTGGAAGAGGGCAATTCCACTTCATGGAAGTTTTGAGGTTTCAGAAGAAAAGGAGCAAAACTTGCGAAGTCAAGCTCTCTATCATTTTGTTTCATCTTTAAATGTCTATTTATCAACTACTTTCCTCATAACTTCTGAGATATTAGGCATGTTTCAAACAAACCTAATGGAAAAGTTAGGGTATCAAAACTGCTACATCACATTGTGTGGAGCTCTTAGTAGCAGAACTGCACAATTAACAGCAGTTAACACACCACTTTTGATCTACTTTGAATGTTCAAAGGTCAATTTGATTTGCATCTGCTACATACAGCACTTATGTGAATTTGAACCAGCTAAAAGACCTTTTGCCTCTTGTTTCACTGCAGAGGCAGAAGGGAAAAATGGGGAAAAAAACCACAAAAGCTCATAGCAATCCTGGCTGCATTAATTTGCATTTCATGGAAGGACTTTTTTTCCTGTTCATTAAAATGAAAAATTAAATCTTTTCGTTTCGGAACACACAAGCACACATATCATGTCTGTGTTCCAGGCATAAGAAGGAGTGTACTGGATGAGATATGATGTCCAGTTAGCACTAATTAGGCTAGTACTCTGTTTCCAGAAATGGCCAGTCATAAATACCTGAGAAAAATACAGGGAGGAGGCAGGACAATGACTGATAGATACTTATAGTGACACAAGAAGGTAGTTTCCCCAGGCTCACTTCCGTCCACCAAAGGCTGATGGTTCCCAGATGACATCAAGGGGATCTTTGCACTTAGTGGCTCTTGGTGGATTTCTCTCTTTGCATTGACCTTTGACTTCTTGATCTCATGCAGAAGTTTATATCCACATCATGAGATAGAGATCCACAAGGTAATTGCATTTTATATGTGTTTTTTTGATTTCTTTTCAACCCGCCACCTGCTGGCTTCAGTTGATGCCTCCTAGTTTTTGTATGGAAGTGTACTATAAACAGTCATTCCCTATCAACTTTTCCAATCTATTCTTTACTTTTCAGATATTTCTAGTAATATTTTGGAAGTTCTCTCTTCTCTGTATGTAGACTTCTAATACTCAGAGACCATTTCATATCTTTTCACTGTTGCTTTACTGTTTTGGAGTTGTTTGGGACTAGAACTATGTGTAAGCTGTACAATGAAGGCACACCACTGGCTTGTTTATTTAGTCTTTGTTTCATTTGTTATTCAATTTTGGGCAAACTTGTAATTTAAATAATTTTCTCCCCTGCCCTGGCTTAGTATGGGTTACTCATATGGATATACTGTAGAGAAGACAGTATTTCTCTCTCTGGAGAGCCTTTTCCAATAGACATTACATTTAACTGAGATATAATTTACAAAAAAACGTCCCAGTCAATTCTAGTTTTGAAAAGTTTGAAGGACATAGTTTAAGGAATGCAAATGCATTAGAATCCAGGAATTCTTTGATTCCAATTTTAGTTTTACTTCTGTCTCAACAGCTTCACTTTATTGCAGAAAAGGATTTGACATAGGGAGTGCCGAGTCTGGATTTTCTGTGTAACTGTGCTCTTCTTCATTCTACTTCCTCTACTCACCCATACACATACAGTGAAGAACACAGTCATTCTTTTTTTTATATTATCTAATACTAACTCTATAGTTTGAACTTTTTGTTTGGTAATAGTCCCTATGCCAGAATTTTGGTTACCCCAATGTTCAGTGATATATGCACAGGAGAGACATAGACCTGTTGGAGCATGTCCAGAGTAGGTCCACAGAAATGATCCAAAGGATGGAACACCTCTCCTGCGAGGACAGGCTGAGAGAGCTGGGGCTGTTCAGCCTGGAGAAGAGAAGGCTGTGAGGTGACCTGATAGCAGCCTTTCAGTATCTAAAGGGGAGCTACAGGAAAGAAGGGGACAGACTTTTTAGCAGGATCTGTAGTGATAGGACGGGGGAAATGGTTTCAAACTTAAAGAGAGTAAATTTAGGTTGTATATAAGGAAAAAGTCTTTTATAGTGAGGGTGGTGAGGCACTGGCACAGGTTGCCCAGAGATGTGGTGGATGCCTTGTCCCTGGAGACTTTCAAGGCCAGTTTGGACCAGGCTCTGAGCACCTTATCTAGCTGTGGATGTGCCTGTTCATTGCAGGGGAGTTGGACTAGATGGCCTTTGAGAATCCCTTCCAACTCTAAGGATTCTGTGATCCTACAATATCTTAAAATGACTTAAAGATGAATGAAAATTAAGAAAAAGATCAAAAAGTATTTGATGCACAGGCCCAGCTACGTTATTTGGAAATTCCTTTATGCATTTGTGCAGTCAGCTGTTAGGAAATGATACAATACAGTAGCTATCCTGTCTGGATGAATCAAGTAAATAATGCAATAAGCTGCAAGAGTATGGCCAATATATAAAATACCAATATATATTTTTAAACATAACTGAGCAGTTATATATACTTTTATTTAAAAACAGCTTAAAATTGTTTACATGAATGTCCGTGCTGAGTTTTAGTTTTACTCAGATTGCAGTCATGATGAGAGGAGAATTAATTCCATAGACAGTGGATTGCAAATCCAGTTTATTTTGACTGGCAAACTAGAATACACTCAAACTAGAAAACTGCTGACTGAAATATAGACAACTGCCAACTGCACATTAAAGTTTCAGATGCAAAACCTGCTTACTTAAGCTGGGTAAGAACTAATAAAACGCTTTTTACAAGACAGATCCTTCCTATTGGTCTCCATATAACAGTTTTACCTATTTCACCATTGTATCATTTTAAAGAATTAGCATTTAAAGCGTAAGAAAATGTTTTGCTTTCAGAATGAGGTACATTTCTTTCTTCAGTGCTTGCAGAGAACAACAGATTTTTATAAATTATTTACAAACCATTTATGAGCTGGGATTTGCAAGCCTCAAAGCAATGAGTTATAAAATACTATTGAGAAAATTCTTTTACATCCTTCTGTTAGTTTGGCAGGATGGACAGTAAAAACAGACCACTGCAGGGTGTTTTGTTTTGGATAATGCTCATCAGTTCTTATAATTTTGACCTAACTTCAGAATGGGAAGGAGTCACTGAAAAAGATTCAAATGGTGATTCTTTTGCCTCTACTACCTTGTCTGCACATTTATAGACTGGCCAGATATATCTGGAAGGCTCTTGCTAATAGAAAATACACAATGTAATTTTAAATTTAAAAAGTACTTATTTTAATTTCAAGATGGATTGCATTCTGACAAAATGTTCCAATAGCTCTTTCCTCTTCAGCCACCATTTTGTTCCAAGAGTGCAATAGGTGTGTAACTAGTTATTATTCCCTGTACTGAAGAGATAGTTTGCAAAACATTTATCACTATCTGTGCTCCAGCTGCATACTCCACAAATTTCAAAGGCACTTTTCAGAGGCACCAAGCCAGCACTGAGAAGGTACTCTGACAGGATAAATAGTGGTATCTTATCTCTGAACAT
Source organism: Numida meleagris (assembly GCF_002078875.1). NCBI lineage: Eukaryota > Metazoa > Chordata > Aves > Galliformes > Numididae > Numida > Numida meleagris. The sequence continues at coordinate 179,709,612 of NC_034409.1, read as the reverse complement.
TGTCATGTATGTGTTAAAACATAAAAAAAGATGTTATTCATATATAGTTTATCACTGAGAAATTGACCACTTAATCTCAGAGAAATTTGCCCTTTGCAATTTGATTCTGGTTGCTTCCAATCAGTTTTTGACCTTCAAGGGCCTAAAATGGCTTCTGCAAAGACTTGCTCCACAGTATTCTCATGGACTGAGCTGAAAAAACAATGTCATTACATCTTTTGAAGATGGACTGATACTCTGAAAGGGAACATCCCCCAGTCACTACAGAGTTTTACTTACCATAGTGACGTTATGGTGACAGCAGCCAGCGTCTTCAACTCTCAGATGCATCCTGCATCCCAAGGACTTGCATCCTGCTTATTGTTATCTAATGAGTAATTTTATTTTTCTTTATTACAATGGACAGCACTTCTCCAAACATTTTGAATTATTTTTATCTGCTAGGTTTTCTATTGGTGCAAGACCTTGAATATTTCTGTGCCAAGTGAAACAATGATGCCTACACAACTCCAACAGAGATTAATCCCTGAAAACGGAACATTTTGTCTTTTTTTTTTTAATTATTAACTTCATTAGAAAATTGTCTTTATGAAATCATAGAATTATAGAATCATAGAATTGCTCAGGTTGGAAAGGACCTTCAAGATCATCAAGTCCAGCTGCAACCTAATCATACTACCCTAACTCTAACAACCCACCACTAAATCATGTCCCTGAGCACCACATCCAAATGGTTTTTAAACACACTCAGGGATGGTGACTCAACCACCTCCCTGGGGAGCCTATTCCAGTGCTTAACAACCCTTTCTGTAAAGAAGTTTTTCCTGATATTCAACCTAAACCTCCCCTGGTGCAACTTGAGGCCATTTCCCCTTGTCCTGTCACCTGTCACCAGTGAGAAGAGACCAGCCCTGCTGTCACTGCAATCACCTTTCAGGTATTTGAAGAGAGCAATAAGGTCTCCCCTCAGCCTCCTCTTCTCCAGAAGAGCCTCTCTTCCCCTCGTAGGGCATATTCTCCAAGCCCTTCAAGTGTAGTGTAGTGTAGTGTAAAAATCAAGTGTAGTGTAGTGTAGAAATGATGATATCAAATACTATAGTATGACTTTGCAGAAGCATTAATGGTGAAAATGCAATTAATGCACACACTAACAGAGGAATAAAATCTTAGAATCATATGACCTGAAAATATGTGTAACCGTAAGCTATAAACACACAGTTCCAGAAATAATGATTCTAATAGATCTATCCTTCATTAATAAGTGATGAAGGTTGTTTTCATGGTATATCTGATATAACTCTTCAATGAAAGTAAATACAACCATCCCCATCCCAATCACCTCGTTATGATTGCTTTGCCAGTAAAGGGTTCTGAAATCACGGAATCACAGAACCACGGAATTGCAGGAGTTGGAAGGGACCTTGAGAGATCATCGAATCCAACCCCCCTGCAAAGCAGACCTTCTACAGCAGGCTGCACAGGTAGGCATCCGGGTGGGTCTTGAATATCTCCAGAGAAGGAGAATCCACAACCTCCCTGAGCAGCCTGTTCCAGTGCTCCGTCACCCTCACTGTGAAGAAGGTCCTTCACACATTGGTGTGGAACTTCCTATGCTCCGGTTTATAGACTTTCTTGTCATTGTTTCTCTTGTTGCTGGTTTTTAATCATCTATTCCACAGGCACTCCCAGACCCTATAGTCATTTCTATATTCCACTGAAATGCTGCAGAGGAAGTAGACATTGGAGAAAAAGAAAAAAAAGAAAAGAAAGCACTAGAAGTGTCTAAAATACATTCCTCACTTGTCTATGAAGGATTTGTAGTTCTTATTTTTCCTCTTCTCCCCACTCCACCTTATTTTAAAATACATTGTCCAAAGGGGAAGTCATCACAGTTGTCTCATAGTCTAACATCTCCGCACCATCAAGATTCTCTTAGTTTTCAGAATTTTTTTCAAAATTTGATTGACTTGTTACTAGGTCTACCATATGAATCATCCTGAGAAAACAATTCCTCTTCAGAAACAACTTCCTCTTCAGATTTCTATATGTCAAAAATATAAACTGGCTAAACGGATGTTAGACTGAACATTAGTTAGAATCATAGAATCATAGAATGGCTTGGGTTGGAAAGGACCATAAAGATTGTACAATTCCAACCCCGTTGCTATGGACAGGTATACCTTCCACTAGACTCGGTTGTCCAAGTCCCCATCTAAACAGGCCTTGATCACCTCTGGGGCTGGGGCACCCACAACATCTCTGGGCAACATTTACCAGTGCTTCACTGCCCTCACAGAGAAGAATGTTTTCCTAATATTTTATGTAAATCAGCCTCTTCTATTTACCCCTTTTCCTACTCCTGCAGTCCCTGATAACAGAGTCCTCTCCACCTTTCCTGTGAGCCCCTTTTGATACTGGAAGGTTGCTGTAAGATCCCTCTGGAGCTTTCTCCAGACTACACAACCCCAGCTCTCTTCCAGTCTCCCTAAGAGTAGCGCTCTCTAATCATCTTTGTGGCCCTCCTCCAGACCAACAGCTCAATGTCCTTCTTATCCTAGGGGCCCCAGAGCTGAATACAGTACTACAGGTGGGGTCTCATGAAAGCAGAGGAGAGAGGGAGAATCACCTCCCTTGATTTCCTGGCCACATTTCTTTTGATGCAGCCCAGGATATGGTTTGGCTTTCTGAACTGCGAGTGCAAAGTGTTGAGCTTCTCATCAGCCAGCAACACCAAGTAATCCTCCTCAAGACTGCTCTCAATCCATGTTCCACCCAGCCTTGTGCTTGGGATTGCCAGCACACGTGTAGGATATTCTACTTGGTCTTGCAGAACTTTATAATAAATTTTTCATGGGTGCACCTTTCCAGCTTGTCAGGGTCTCTCTGAATGGCATCCCTTCCCTTCAGTGCATTGATCATAACACATTTTTTGGTGTTGTGCACAAACTTGCTGAGGGTGCACTCAATCCCACTTTGTCCATATCACCGACAAAGATGATGTGTTGAATAGTGCAGGTTCCCTGAGGAACACCACTTGTCACTGATTTCCACATGGACATTGAGCCATTGACCATAACTCTTAGAATGTGACCACTCAGCCAATTCTTTATTCACCAAGTGGTCCACCTCTCAAATCCACATCTCTCCAGTGCAGAGACAAGAGTGTCCTCCTCTTTAAATTCTGTCTTTCTTTTCCTGCTTTCTTCTTCCAAATTCCTTCCAAGTAGAGCATATCTATGAAGAGGTGCCTGAGCAAGAACACTGAACATTTTCTAGCTGGACGCAAGTTCCAAATCTGATGAACCATGAGGTACACTTAAAGCCTTTGTAGCCATCATAGTTCAACACAGATCTCTCGAAGATTCACAAGCATCATTGAAATAAGTCCTCAATTTTCTAACGTGCCACTTACAGGTCTGTATAAATGCTTTCTACATTTTTCTTGATTTGAGGAGGAACCGTTTTTACAGGTTTCTAATCAGAATGATTAGCAGCACATATGAAGCAGTAGCAAACCACCAGCTCTTAACTTTTACTAAGAAAATAAATTATCCTAGAAGGTAAGTTACCAAATACTGATAGAAAACATCAATCATTGTATTGTTCAGGGGAAGACAGAGTGCAGATGAATGAAACACAGTGGAGAATTGTGTTATGAGGTGATATGGAAGCTGGTAAGATTTGTTGGATGCTTCTGGGAAGTTAAGAAACCTGAGTGCAGCCATAGCCAACATCTGTGAATTACATGAGCTTTGTACTCTAATGCTTTCAAAGCAGGAGAAAAAATAAAAAGAAATCAAGAGGTGAAAAGTCAAATTCCCACAAAATGCTGAGACTAGAGTTCACAGCATAAACCACTGGGAACTGTAACTGAGAGTCTACAAACACAGATACTCCTTTGGCTACCTGACTGCTGAGGTTTTAGGGAATGAACAGGATAATTCAAATTGCATCTATTCTGAGGTACATATTTTCACTTGCAGACCACCTGCTTTAACTCTGCCTGGTTTAACAGGAATTAAAAAATATTTACTTTTTACAAGCTGGTTGTTGCATGCATGCAAAGAATTTGGTGGGCTTTAGTTCTGAATTATTCCTTGCAAAAAAACTGCCCATGTTTTCTTTATCTACCAATCTGTAGTAAGGGCAGCAACTGCATGGTCCAGAAAGATGTACAAAACTTTAGTGTTCCTCACAAGTCAGGACTGAGTCATGATGATGGGACAGTACATATCAGAAGTTTTGGTGTTGGGACGATATCTATTAGATGCTTTACTGCTATATTATACATAAACACTGAATTACCTTTTCCAACTATAGCTCTAGTACCTTCCTCTACTACAGAGATCACAAAAGACTTTAAAGACAAACATTATTGCATCATGAACATCTATATGCAAAACTCATTTAGTAATTTGTATAAAATATCGCAGAAGACATTCTGCAAAATCAATAGCTATATTAAATGATTCAGTGATCCTTGCAGAAAATTCCTAACAAAATTCCAAATTTTTTAAGATTTAATTCTGTCATATATAACACTGTTTCATTTTTTATCTTACTGGAAATGTTATTTTAGAAACTGGAAGGTTTATACATCAAAGCTATGATTCCACCTTTGCTAGTAAAATCATGAATGTACTGTTTGTTTCTTACTGCCTTTCAAATAATCAGAGTGCTTTGCTTGCTAGTATTTGAGAAATTGTGGATTGCAAACTTGATATTCAAGAAAATGTCCCCAGGTTGACAGACTGGCTTGGAATATGTTTTCTTTCATCAGCATTCAATGACATAAAGAAGAAGGAAAAGTCTTTGCACACAGATAAAGAAAATAGATAAAAGGAGAACAGCAGGAAAAGGAGTTTGTAAGTGCACTGTCAATACAGAGAGAACTCACCTTTCTTTCTTGTCAAATAGCATAGAGTAAGAAATAATTGGCTTGCTTTGTATGAGAAAAAAAAGGTTCAGTAGTAAGAAATTCTCACAAGCCTACGAATGGTTAGATAATGGAGGCAGCTGCTGTGGGATGCTGAAGAATCAATATTATTGGAAGCTTCAAAGTAACGTTTAACACTCTTCTATCTTTGATGGATCAGGAGAAATCAAACTGTCCATTCAGGGGTTGAATACTAATATCATCAGTTTTCAAATGCTTACTATGGAAACAACATCACAGATGAGCAATGATTGTCTTCCCTTGGAAAAACTCAAGAGGGTCCAATTTGCAGTCAATCCAAAGAAGCCTGGTCTAATGTACAGAGCAAAGCCCCTGACAAAACATGCAAAGCTTGGGGCATGGTGAAGGAAGGAAATGATGAAGGGTAAAACTACATGGAACAAAAATAACAAAAGGCAGCATGGTACACTGAGAAGCCAGAGAAAAAGGAGAACAAGGTTAAATAATACAATGCGGTGTTGCTTTACTGGAGGTCATACACATTTCTGGATCACGGGATTGTTCTTAAACTGTTTTGATATTAATATTTTACTATATCACAGGTGAGATGGGCTTACTCAGCATTGGAAAGAGGGGAATGTTGGAGGCGATAGTGGCATATTAGGACAGGGATAAGGTTCACATCAACAAGATGAGATACAAAAAGTACAGAGATGCCTCAGGAGAGAGGAGAGAAAATGTTCATGTCCAAACAAAAGGACTGAGTCATTCAGGACTCCTCTCAGCCCCCAAAATTTCCTATGCCAAAAAACACTGAAAGGTCTTTGGGGTCACGATTGTAGCACAACTATGCTAAACAAGTCTTATATGAGCAAAGTAAAGCTCACAACATTAGGGAAAGACTGCACAACTGTCTGATGAAGTCAGGCCTTGAAAAATGCAAATCTTCCCTAGCTGAAATCAGCCAAATTAAAAGGCCAGCACCACATTGCAGTCATTACATTGCACTTCAAGAGAAATGCACTGGGAACCCTGGCAGCATTGGCTGGGGTACAGATTGGTTTCTTCACACCAACATTGGTTTCATGACCTTTTAAGAGAGACATACAAAACACATTAAAAAGAAGAAAACAGGCCTTTGTGAACTGAGTCAGACTTGGGAAAAAAAACATTGTTCCATATCCTTTATGCAACTTCATACCTCTTCCTTCATTGTTTTTGACTTGTGTATGTTTTCTGATATCTGGCCCAGACAGATAGTCTTGGTACTCTGCAGAGCAAATTGTCCACTTTATCCACTCACCTTTAATCATAATCATTACTGCCATCCTCTCCTGTTTTTCTCCAGGTGGAAAACTACTTACTCACTGGTTTGTATGTAATCTCTCTTATTTCTGTGAAATTCTATTTAAAGATATACCTGAGCAGCTCAGGAAGATGGCAACCAAACTGTGAGGAAAATCAAAATAAAATGCTGCAAAGTTGGCAGCTTACTATTAAAAAAGGCAAGAAGGTACAGCATAAAGAATTGTTTTCCTGTCTGCTAGATGTATCCCTTTATTTTGCCACATCCATACTCACAAGATCACCCCAACTCACAGAATCATCTCTGTTTGTCTGTCCTTCAGGCCAAGAGGAGAAGAAGAAACCCTGGAGACATTCAAGGTCAGGATGGACAGTGCTCTGAGCACCCTGATCGAGCTGTATGTGTCTCTGTTCGTTGCAGGGAAGTTGGATTAGGTGACCTTTAATAGTCCATTCAAACTCAAATGATTCTATGATTCTATGACTGTATAAAGCTCTGCCCTCACCTCCTGCTGGCCATACTGCTGCCATCCCTGAGCTGAGGTACTGGCTGTCCCAAGGAGTAAGCCAGTTTCTCTTCCAGGAGAAAAGAGAATTGTTTTTCCATATGTGTTGATCAAAGGCATTCTTGTTCCTGTGCTCTATCAAGATATTGACGGCTGGGCAGAAGCTGGGGAGAGGACACTGGAAGAGTGCGTGCCACTGTCATGAGACAGAGCACATTTTCCTTCGTAGTCCTGGCTGGAGAGTCTGAAAATGCACTGCCTTGCAGATGGCCAGATTTAGGCTGAGGAAGGGATTTTTTTTTCCGATTATACTCCAAAATATTCAAAATACCAACATTTTGCCTTACTTTTCTGAACTACTGTCTGTGAACACAGTCTGTCATATTGTGTTTTTGCAGTTTTGGAGCCACCTCACCTTGGTTTGCTGTTTCTGCAGAGAGAGTACCACATCAGTCTCCCCAGGAAATCATACTTTGCTTGTTGGACTTGGAATAGGACAACTGATGTATTTATAGTGTCATACAGCAGCTGAAAGGACAGGATTGGATGGTTTCACTGTCTTTTCTGCCTTCTGTGAAAAACAATCAAAGAAAGCAATCCCGCTCACAAACTTACTCAGAATGTAAATAGGCCATGCCCATATATTTTGAAGTGAAGATTTGCCCTTGGTTACCCTTTTTATTTTAATTGAGAGTAAGCCTGTGGCAGTGAGCAGAGGGACACTGCTGAGATCTAGTTTTAGTAAGTGATGAGTAAAGCCCATATAGTGCAGTGCACTGCTCTCCCCTCACCCTTCTGCCGCTCCACAAAATCACTGCCGCTGCAGTTTTACCATTCTTGATCCATGCAGGTAACTTCATAACCCTGGCACCACACAGACTACAGAATTATTCCCTAATGGAAAATTGCATGGGATGGTGATAATTATCTCTTCACTTTCATAAGCGTTAACTGGTTTCCTGTTGTTATGTTTCACAAGTTTTTCTGTCCTCCTACTGCCCTTCCTATTATCCTCTCTTCAGTGCAGCCTGCAGATTATGAAGTAACCTGCTGAAATTTGTATTGTGATATAGATTTGAAAAGAATGGCTCTGCTATGAGATTCATTTTCTGTATCAGAATATAGTACCTCTAGGCTGCAAATATGAAATCATTTAAAATAGGAACAACTGGTCACTCAGAAAATGTCAGAAATTTGCCTACAAAAGGAGAAAATGGTCAAATCTGAAACGTATGTTTGTCCCTGAACACAGATCCACATATGCTTATCAAAGAAAAATAAATCATAATCAAATGTACAGAAAGAGAAAGTAACTGATCCCATCCCCTCTCAAATAAACTACTTAATGTGCTGTATTTTTCTTTCATGTTTATTTTGTGAAATTCCTTGTTTTTATCATATGACTGCTGTCACAAAATCAGCTTTGCTTAATGAATCTTATTAACACTTGTGGCATAAAGCCAAAACATGATTTGGCCCTTGTTTTTATAGGATTAAACAAAAATGGTATAATCTCTCTGTTCTTCGTAACATTTAAAAATGCCAACTTCTCACTGGTAATCACTTCGGAAATTGACCACCTGAATGAAACGAATGGTCTCTGTGATTACAGATTCAGCATCATTATTCAAGGACAGGAGATTGAGAGGAAGAGATGTCTTCAATCATATATAAACAAATAAGAAACTGAATGTAGTCAGAAATGCCAAAGGAAGAGATGTGAGTGCATCATCTAATCCCCCTCCCTCCCCCTCTCCCCACGGTGCACTTATGGCCCTTAGACAATTTAGTATCTTCCCCTGGATAGAGGGAGCTCACACTGTCCAGATACTTGTATTCTCACTCCATTTGAGATCAATTTACCCTCACAAATAAAACAGGAGAATTTAGGAAGGGGAAGCACAGCACAATTCTGCATTACAGAAGATGTCGACCACTGAATTCTTCCTAAATGGGCAAATAAATTATTCCCCTGCCCAGATTAAAACTCTTGTGTGATCCCCCCTGCAGTACTGTTTGCTCATGAATGGTTTTCCAGGTTCCTCTTGCCCCACGAACATTTTTTGACATTTTCCCACCTTACCCCTATTTCCTAAAAAATAATTTCATCTTGATGTGACCTTCAGAGGACTATTGATGCTTAGTCTTCAGAAAATATCTGTTTAACTATCATTGGAAGATTTGTATAATGTGTTATTTATGTCCTTTCCCAATATGTTCATTAAGATGTTAAGTAAGTCCAAAGAAAAAGGCAACCCGTGCAGTATTTGACAAGACATGCACCATCTGCCTTTGGGATAGATATTTATCATTATTCATTATGCCTTGTTTCCAGCAAGCAACTGTTTTTCAGTCTTCATGCCAGTATTACTGTCAGTGGCAATATGATGCTATAAACAAAATTTCATGAGATAGAACTCACAGTAAAACCTCATATATTATATCACCTGGCTTCTGTTTGTCTGCAAGTTTTGTCATTCCATTAAAGAAGTAATCCATTTTGACAAGAAAGATATATTCTTTTATTTCTTGTTTTCCTTTGTCAGTGAAATGAAGGTCCAAACAAAAACTTCAGAGATAAATCAGCGGTACCCCGGGAAGAGACCTCATCTCTTGCTTGTCGCCAAGGACCTTTCCTGCTGGGCTGCTGCAGCCTGACTCTCTGTGCTTCCTCTCCTCCTGATCTGTCAGTCTTGACTTGAAAGATTGCCTGGTTTTGGCTTTAGGTCTGCGCAACACACCGCCCCAGTGCACACCTCCTTCCATCAAGGTAAGAAGTAATATAATGGTTAGGGAAGCCTGGCTGCTGGGCTTGGCACTTGTGTTTGATATCCCTTGTGTTGAGAAGGAACCTCTGTCTTCCAAGGCGATCTCCCAGATGTTAATCTGAAAGTTTGAGGTCTTCTATTTCAGATTAGAAACAAATCTAAAAGATCAAAGAAAATTTGTATTACTTGCAGATTGCATCCCATGGTTTTACAGAAATCTGTTTAATAATTCCTTTTTAATATTTAGGTTTCTTCAAGTACATTCTCTGTAGGCCTTGACAAATCGTGCTGCGTATATTTTAAACAAATCTGGAAATTTAAAGTATACTCATTTATTTGGGTAGGACTATTGGAAAGCCTCATTAATACAAATTTAAAATTCCACCCTCATTCCTTAATTTTCAGAGTAATTATTATTGTTCCATAAATACAGTTGCTTCTTACTGCAACAACTGGAAAGAAAGAATAACTCCCCTGATGCTTTTGGAAGGATAATATATACATTTCACATCACTTTTCTTATTCACTATAAATCACAGTGATACAGAAGTCAGCTTGTCCATATTTGACATTCCTCCTAAAGTTATTTCAATCTCTTACTGAAATATACTTAATTATTTATCTGTTTGATCAGATCTGCACAATCTCCCCAGGAGAAATAAATGACATAATTTAGATATGCAAAGGACGTTTTTAGTTTCTGAGACAGAACAAAGCGTTTACAAACTTCCCAAGAGAACGTAACACTGGAGAGAGATCAAAGGAGAAAAGCCAATCCAATACTGTTAGATGGATTAAATTGTATGTGTAAGCTTGCAGTTATATTGCTCACGTTTCAGGACCAGGAAGGTTTTGTGAGCATTCCTAAGAGAAAAAGAAAGCAACTGGCATAATTTGTTCAAAATATATTCCAAGGGCAGAAATGAGCAGGTCTATAATTTGGAGCTTTCTATGTTCTTACTTCTCAGCACCATTACCCCCTCGGTGTGAGAACTAGATCTGATATTCATTTGGGGGAGGCAGAGATGCAGTCCTTAAGCAGAACTGCTAAAAGCTCTTTTCTGGGGACTTTTGTGTCTTGTTTTTCTGTGCACAGGGATCTGAAGAAGCAGTTTCTGTGAAAACTTTAATTCAGTAGTTACCTGAACGCGTTCCTTCTCAGCAGCTCTGCCTTCTTACGTTCTTTCCTGAGCTCTGTCGGATTTGTTCCTGTCTGTAGATGTGGGAGGGAGTTGTGTTACCTGACAATTTTCCTTCCCTATCTGCTCTTATGTCAGCCTTTTCAGGGGAAAGAGTGGGTGCCATCCTCAGAGCCTTCCCTAACTGGCTGCTGCTTGAAACTCCAGCTAGAAATATCTCGTGCATTTCCAGCTGTCCATGGCAACTGAATGAGTGCAAGTTAAGAACTTCAGCTCCATGAAACTGCTTTTCTCTAATTTTTTATTGGAGAAAGAATAGCTACGGTGTACACAGAGCACTAGTTTGTCCATCACAGTTTCCTCTTTATTACTTCATATTTGCTGTACTGTGAGTTTTAGCAAGAAAAAATGTAAAAATATTACAAATTCCGACAGGAGACAGATTTATTTACCTCAAGTATATGCAAACTGTTTATTTATCCTTTTCAGTCTCAGTTTGATACACAAGGATTTGTCTTATTCCTTCAAATATGAACTTGCCCCTTGTTGTTTTAGTCTGCGTGTGGGAGGTTAATGTCCGTAAAGCAAAGTGAGAATAGAGGAGCACAGCAGGGCCACCGGGAAGCAAAGAAATATTCATTAAAAATGTAGAGCCTCCTCATAAAAATAATTCAGTAGGACATAAAAGTCTACATGAGAAAATAAACATAGTACACATGATCTTGGATGGACTTGTAAGATGATTAGTTTCCTTGTTTTGGGGGGATAATACCAAAAGTAAATTAATGTCCATCATAAAGCATTATAACATTTAATCAGATTTCACAAGGTACTGTTTCTTCACCAAACTATGCTTTTGTAGGACTGCAGACTGTTTGGACATGTCTCATAAAATGCTACAAGATATTCTGCTCAGTGAGAAGCATATGCTGTGGTTGGATTTGAACAATTTGATTTTCTTGAGACAAGAAAAAACACTAAATGTCATGAGAAACTGCAATGGAACTGCAGGTATGTGTTTAAAGTTTCCATTTAAGCTCATCATGATTCACCTTTTTATTTGTGAAGTAACTGGATAATACAAACTTGGGAATGTTATTGAGTTTTATATCAAATAAAACATGCTTAATTTTCCTGGAGAAACTCTGCAATTAAACATATTTTGAACTGAGGTACCCACAAAAAGTGGCAGGGAATTGGAGTAAAAGAGCTAGGCAATTCAGAAATTAAATCTAGTCCCTGTAAAGTCATTCTAAGCAAAGCATTGCCCTGTCAGTCTCCCTTGTTTTCATTCTGAAATTTCATTCTCAGATGAGTGCATTAAAGCATTGCTTCTGTTAGAACCACACAATTTAATGCTGTAGATATTCAGATAATGGTAAGTGGATTTGACCTTAAAGAACTTATTACTTCAATCCCCTTTTTATTACACAAGTCATTGGCCTGCTTAATTTCAGCTCAGCAAATCACTACATAAATATATAGCAGGTTTTCTAGTTAAGCAGAAATGTGTTTTGAATTTTTGAAAGAGAGGCAGCATTTTCCTGATTAAGTTAAACGACATAATGTACAGTATTGTGTATGCCAGCTGAATTCCAGCTCTAAAGAAATGCAAAGCAGTGTTCTATACATCTTTTATACAAAACATTCCATTAATATCACATTAAGAACTTATCCTGGTTTTGGTTGAGATAGGGTTAATTTTCTTCATAGTGCCTGCTATAGTGCTATGGCTTGGATTTAGGAGAAAAATAACACTGATGCTTTAGTTGCTGCAGAGCAGTGTTTACACTGACTCAAAGACATCTCAGGTTCTCGTGCTACCCTGCTAGCATGGAGCTGTGGCTGCACAAGTTGCTGGGAGGGGACAGAACCAGGACAGCTGACCCAAACTGACCAGAGTGCTATCCCAAAGCATTTGGCATCAAGCTGAACAATAAAACTGGAGACGTAAGCTGTGGGGCTGTTGCTGCTCAAGAACTTGCTGGGCATCAGTCAGTGGGTAGTGAGGAACTGTGTTGTGCATCACTCGTTTCGTGCATTCTATTATTACTATTATTATTATTATCCCTTCCTTTTCTGCCCTATTAAATTGTCTTTATCTCAACCCATGAGTTTTTCCCCATCCAGCTGGAGGGGGGAATGAGCAAGCAGCTATGTGATGCTGAGCAATCTGCCAGGTTAAACCATAACAGACCCATATCAGCAACTCCTCTGAAAAGTCATGTGTGTGCCAAAATGCACTTAAGAAACCAACTTCTTGTTTTGTAGACATTTCTTGTATTGTGAATGGGCCTGTATTAGTTGTATCGATTCCTATTGTTTTTTATCAAATGTAGATTAATTTCTTGTGATTTTATTACCCCTACACTGGAAGTTTGTGTCGCTTACACATATTGAATATGCCATCTTACCTGGCTAGTGAGGTTCAAGCCTCTCTGTGTCTTCCTGACACAGAAGATTATGGTATTCTCATCTGTAAGCATTAAAAATTTTGAATCAGTCTATGAAAAAGTCACAAGGCTGGCCTAAAGCAGTGATGTAAACCCCCCACATTTCTGGGTTATTTTTCATTTGTAATTTTCAAGTCTTTATGGAATTTGCAAGTCATTTTTTCAAGCTTCGGGAACCACAGGTCAGAAAGCAGAGAACAGAAAACAGGCGCTTAAGTGGGAGGACTGGAGATACAGCTGGCAGTGATGATTCAGTCCATATGCGGATTATAAGACTTGATCGGGGTAAAGAGTCTTCTCTTAAATATTTGCAGACAGATTTGAAATGCCCGTTCTGGGGGATAGTGTTACATTTCAACCATTCAGTCATGGTGCAGTATAAAAAAAAAATGGAATGTCAGAAACTCTCACAAGAAAGAATAGAAAGTAGATATCCAGGAGCCATGGCCCAGAGGGACATGCAGACGACACAAAAATAGAGGACCAGCAAGTCTAACATAAAAAAAGCCAAACTGATGGAAGGACTGGCAGTTCTTGAGCAGGCACTCACTGAGCAACCAGAAGGTGATGCTATTCCACTTGTTCTTTGCAAGCAGTGAAAGCCACATTGGCAAGACAGAAACATGAAATGAAGTTAAGAAACAGTTAAAAAGTCTGCTAGTTAACATGCTGTGTATGCTGATTTCAGGCGTCAGTCCCATGTTCCTAACTCCTGTTTGGTAAATATCTTCAAAATGATTGACAATACATAAGGAATTAAAGCTATGAGGAAAAGAACAACAACAAAAGCAAAATAAAACACAATACAAAACAACAATGAACAAACAAAAAATTCCACTCAAAATTAGTGAGATTATTCTGTTGACGTCAGCACTGGAGATAGCATCACAGTTGCCCTTCGTAGTCCAGGGAAAGAGAGAAGCAGTTCCAAGGACCAATTCATCCCAGCTCAAAGGAAACACCTAGAAGGTTGAGTTGTGCCCTAAAATTGTCTCTCGTCTGCAATGAAAAGTGATGACTAACTTAGTTGTAGATGTCTGTACCTTGTCCTGCGGTTGCTTTTGACTTAGGAGGAGGACTGGTTGATTAATGTTGAATTTCCAAGATTTTGCAATTTGAAAAAATTAGTACAGTACACTTACAATTTTACATGTATCAGAGAAAGTCTTGTTTACTGTTCAGTGGAAGTTCTTAACCTTTGCTCTTTGGTAGCAAGATGGATGTGTCACAATCTGTGTACAGGTTCTGCAACTTCTTATGTATTGGAAGTATTAGGAAATTGGTAGGGGGCTCAGCCATATTTTTCTTTGAGAATCATAGAATCACAGAATCCTAGAATGGTTTGGGTTGGAAGGAACCTCAAAGATCACCCAGTTCCAGCCCCCTGCCTTGGGCTGGTTGTTCCCCACAGGCTCAGGCTGCCCAGGGCCCCATCCAGCCTGGCCTTGAGCACCTCCAGGGATGGGGCACCCACACATCTCTGGGCAACCTGTGCCAGGGCCTCACCACCCTCTGAGTAAAAATTTTCTTCCTAACATCTAATCTAAATCTCCCCTCTATTAGTTTTAAACTAAAACTCTTCTTCTTTGTCCTATCACTGCCTGCTAGTGGAAAAAGTCAGTCTTCTTCCCGTTTATAAGCTCCTTTGAAGTACTGGAAGGCTGCAGTGAGTCTCCCTGGAGCTTTCTCTTCTCCAAAATAAACAAGCCCAGCTCCCTCAGTCTTTCTTTGTGGGAGAGGTGCTCCAGCCCTCTGAGAAGTTATCAGTGAATCCATTATGTTGTCAGGATGGACTACTCCTGTGAAAATGTTTTGCAAACTTATTTCTGTGTCTAGAAAATTCACAAAATTAATTAAATTCCTTAGGTATACTTAAAAGAGATTTTGTTATTTAAACTTTAGCTGCATCATTGAATTTGTCCTGAAATAACCAGATGGCCATAACACTTCCTTCATTTGTTCCAAGCCTGCAAAATGAGAAGTGAAAGGCATTTTCTTTTTAAACCAGAGTGAACAAGTTAAATTGCCAGAAAGAAAGCTCTTTTTCAGAACATAGAGTATATGTGGTGGCTGATGCTGTTTATTTTAAATCTCTTTTTGTTGAATGGCTCTAAATAATATCATTTCAGATACTACAAACACTGTTATAAAATCACTGGAGAACTTTCTTCCCATGGGAGAACATGCCATTTAAAGCGTTTATGTTTCCACCGGTGCTGGGTTAGATCATTGCATCTTTGACTCGATCTGCTGGTTGCAAACGGTGCAGTACTTGACCCCAGCTGCTTGACTTAGAGAGAGGAGACCGGACGGCAATTACACCCCACAGCCCGAGGTGCTTGCTGGTAAAGTCAAACTGAATGTACTTTTCTCTGCTGTCTGTGTCCTTCAGTGGCTGCTGGTAGCACAATTCCCATTTTACAGAAGGAAGTATCTGTCTCAGAGGAAAACCTTTCAATTAGCTAGCTACTAATCCAAGGCTGTTCTGCTTTTAACTTTGTCCTTTTTCAGGGAGGGCTAGTAATTCCTCAACCTGGGGGATTCACTTTATTTCAGTTATTACCATCTTTAACTTTCTGGGGCTTCTTAGACTCTTTGTTGAATATGTGAGAATCTTTTCTGAATATGTGAATATAATGATTTGTCTGCATAGAATCATAAAATATAATGATAACTGAAGTGGTTAGCATAGAAAATACCTTTTGGAAGAAAGACAAACTGGACAAAGTATATTTTCCCTTCTCTGATCTCTTTCCTGCTGACAAATATGCAGACATTTTTGCTTCTGCGAGGAACCTCCAGTGTATTCTGTCTTCCTTTTCTGTTCTCCAACCTAGAGAGCAGGCTCCAAGCGGGCTATGCTTCATATGCTTTTGAAGGTTTGTTTGGAACTGATGCATTAACACATACGTCAGTGCGATTTTTTGAGATATGGTGGGACTGCAGCTCTCTTTACCCCCACCAGAAAATCCTTCTCTGCACCAAACATATCCCTCACATGGCCTCCCCCAAATCAGGCTTCTGGAACCCAATTAGCACAGAACAGTGATCAGATATGGAGAGAAGAGGGTTTTAGTTTTGCAAGTATGAATACATCATATAAGCTTTAGGAACTAGGGATGCTAATCCACATTAATCATCCAAACATTTTCATGCACCCATATTGTTGATTGACTGAAATAAATTTATAATTCACTGAAATCCCTTGACAGCAGAAAGGTGCTTGGTGTATAAATAACAGCTGATATGTCTTCTGTATATTAAAGCAGAGCTGACTGAGTAACAGAGAAATGAGAAATGCATTAATCAGAATAAAGTGATGTTTCCTTCTTGTGTCAAAATAACTGGTATATTTACCTCAAAATTTTTACTAATCTATACATCTAGAAAAGTATGCGTTATCTGAGAGTAAAACAGCAAAGAAACTGATTGAGATCAGCACAACATAGTGGTAAGGTAGCATATACAAGAGCTGGGAGGAAGTAGATTGGTGATACACTCACCAGCTTTCAGGCCGTGCAGAAATACTGGATTTTGCTGTTTGTGTAGAAAGCAGGCATTATGTAGCATATATGGCATTATGCTATTTAGTGTGTAAGACACACAAAGCAGTGCTATGAAACTTACAGCTATCAGTGATGCATCTTATGCAATAAATATGGATTTACTCAAAATGGCAAAAAAAGGAAATAAAAGAATTGTAACACTTTGGTGCTTATGTGCTAGACACTAAGCTTTCAGAACAGTATCACAAGGAAGACAAACATAATCACCTTGGTGGAAAATTTGAGCTTTATTTTTGCCATCGTTTATTACTATTCTAGAGGTTCCCTTAGGCCCATTAAAAATTTGGAATGCTATTAAATTAGGACATTTTTACATGTCATTATTGTCATCATCTTAATGTCCCTTCTTTAGAATATGTCTAACCTTAGAGGAACTAGAAGGCTGCATTCTCCAAGGAACAAAAAATCCACCAAAATAAAGGAAAAAACCCTGAGCTTCATGATTGGTGGTAAGTAAAAAAAAAAAGATCTATATACTTGGAAGCCATCTGAAGTATTATTTTTTTACATAAGAAATAGGACAGCACAACAGACAGCGGTTCTCAGCCACTCCTTTCCCAGATAACCTTCTGTACCCCAGGAACCAGGCAATTTAACGTTTGATTTTAAACTCCAAAGGAAGGAGCAGGAACACTAATAAATGCAGTGGTTCCATGTTTACAGATGGTCATCATTCCTATTCTTTGTGTTTCACCCTTTCAGAGGTTCCTTTGGCTAGTCCTTTCTTTCCACCCATCCTTCCCTCTGCCTGAGGGTGGCCTCCCCATTGCATGGGCTCACTGCTTTATGTAGAATAGTTCCTTGAAAAGACCTGGTTTAAGGAAATAGAAAAAGAAACATTGCCACTTTTTACAAGGAAAAATTAAAAAGTATGTTTTCCTTGGCTCTTTCATATAGACATTATTTTTGTTCTTATTTTCTCATTCCTATAATCAAAAGAGACATTTTATATGCTGAAAATTGTTGGCATTTCAGCAAGTTTCTTGAAGCAAAACGACCAAGACACATACAACAAATAACGGATAACACTGGACTGCAATTCATTTGGACAATTACACATAAATACATTAAGGGAAATCACATCATTTCCCAGAGAGTTTTCAGCAAGAAAAATAGAAAAAATACTTGGCTCAGTAAAGGAATTGCTTATCCAGCTCTAGTAGTAACACATTTAAGAGATTAATTTCTTCTGCTGAAAGCTCTTCTGCAATGGTAGATCCGTCCTTTTTCTCCCCTGTGAAATATGGAAACGTGCCTACAAAGATTTGTGAAAATAAACAGCATTCTTTGCCAAAGAAAACAGAAGTTGAAAGTGTCCCGGTTTTATATTTATATGGATTATATTCCATCCCCTCCAGAAATGTATCATTTTTTATCTTAAAGACATGTGAACTATAAAGCAAGGTATTGTTCACATATATAGTTTAAATGGAGCTTTCATCTGTTATGTCATTTTAAGGCTTCTTGAGGGAACCGGCTATGAATTGCTATTGGCAAACCTTAAAAGATGGAAGGGAAAAAATATGTTATTTATTGACTGTAGACTGTGTGTTTAGCCCTGCACAACAGAGGGAGCAAAGCATACTGCTCCCCAGGAGAGTTTATATTAGGTGGTATAATATGAGCACACAAATTTCTTTCAGAAAAGGGAAAAGGCCTGGATTCAACAAGGTGTTAAAGTATAGGGTGCAGAATATGCATTCAATTTGAAGTGTATCATCTTGGGAAGGTGTGGTGGGAAAATATATATTAAAGAGGGATTTGAAAGAACAAAAAGACATGAAGGGGAACAGATAGATAAGGAGATGGGTTGAAGACCAAGTCCACTGAGAGAACACTTTTCAGATACCTGAGCATTTTCTAGTACTGAAAGTTCTTTAGCAAGTGCAAACATTTCACATTCTTTCAACACTCAGGTAGTAGCCTGTGAGAAATCTCTGTGCTCTCTGATTTATACACCTGTTATACTACTGAGCAAAGGGGTACGTATTAAAAATGCATATATTTGCATGGATCTGAATTTATTTGCATAAATTATTCTGGTTTTATTGCTCGTTTGTTGGCTTTGAGCCTGTCAGACTTCCAGGTTTGCGGTGCTTTTAGGATTCCCGACTCTCCTCAATGTCTTGATCTTCCAGCCTTACCTTTATATACTCAGAAAACAGCAGAAAAAAAGGATGCATTATGTAAGGAAGAATTGATCTGTGAGAAAGCAATGACTGAGCACATGTGAAAAAAGGTGAGGATATCCTATGCATTAGGAATTTTCCTTTCCTGATTTAATTCCATTCTACATTGCACTGCCTGGCCTCTTCTTTACCAATGTACTTCTAAAACACATGGAATTTAATTCCAGTCTTCCCATCACAATTTCAGATTTTTGCTGTTCCATCATGTTGGCACAACGTTCTCTCAACATTTTCAGAGCATATCTGCCCATTTACTAGTCCTTTTCCCCTGCCCTTCTTGGAGTTCCTGATTTTGTGAAGGGCAAGAGGAGGTCTGGGTTTTCTGCAGTGCTCAGCCAAGGGACAGGGTTGACTTCTTAGGGACAGAAATAAAGGAGAAACAGCAGCCCATCAGTAGTGCAAACTATTTTGCTATCATTTCCAGAAGGAGGTAGAGTGGTTGCTGGAGCAGGGATCTCTGCAGGTCCACATGGATGTGTGCCATAGCAAATTCTTTGTCTGTTAGAAAAATCTGGAGACCGACTAGGACATTTTATAGTCTCTGTGACTTTATTCTGTGGCTGAATTTCTGTGATAAATTCAATCTTCATAAAAATGTACACAAGACACTGTAGGCCAAATGTTTAAGTAAATTGTTTGTTTTCCTATTTTTTCCTGGACAGAGGAGTGAAAACAAAAAGGAGTTTATGCTATTAGGTACCGATTTGCACTATCCAAAGTGACTACACATCTTTGCATTAAAAATTAAAAATAGAGAAGGGCTGAGCTTCACTACAATCTAGTCAGCTTTAGAATGATAAAAGACAAGATGAAAATAAAAGCTTTTAGCTCTGCATTGTTTCTGCATAAACAATATGTCTTGTTGAGCTCCACAGATTTTATGCTTAGACTGAGCACTTATCTGAGTAAAGAAAAGTTCAGAATCACATGCTGTAGGTAGGAGGATCTAAACTCATTATGGATGTGACAGTTCTGATGAGTTTTGGTGTCTTTCTGTTATCTGATATAATTTTTGTCATGCTGGACAGTGTTGGTGAGTGAGAGGCAAAGAGCTCTGTTAGTCTTGGTAAAGCCATAGCTCTGTTGCATGCTTCCTCAACATTGCGTAGAGTCCATTGCATAGTTTCCATTATGAGGAAACATGATCATTGGTCTTGCAGAACTAGTTATTCTACAGCCACAGAAAGCAAGCCCAGTATTGAGGTCCAGTGTTCTAGATGAGACGGCCAGGTGTGAAGGAACCTGGAGAAAGGAGTTAAAACAAACACAAATAGCTGAAGAGCAGGGATCTGGATACTGCATGCCAGTCACTGATCGGCAGCAGATGATTGGTACACTTAGTCCAGCCCTTTTTGGGTTGTTTTCATTTGTAGGTGAAGTCAAGTTATGGAAAAGGGGTGGGATGGCTTATGAAGTTTTGAAATTTGTTATCATTCTAGTGCAAAACAAAGTATGCAAAAAAGCTTTTGGTTTTGTTTTTTTTTTAAAAAGCAGCCCACTCAGAGTAAATATTGGCTTATAATTTCCGAGAGAACAAGATTCAGACAACAGCTCTTCCAGAAGCGCCACTGGACCTCAGAAATGTCTTCCCTAAGTGTGCTCTCCTGGCACACCTGGGAAACCTCTTCCCTACTCAGAAAAAAAATACTGTGGGTAAGCTACCTGAATTTGCCAGATAGTTTTAGATTGCAGTAGGGAAAACAGTATTCAAAAATGTCCCAAGAAAATATCAACTCCTTTTTATCCATAGTTCTGCTAATTAGGATATTAATGTAGGATGTGGGAAGCTTTGATTGAATTCAGTTCCCTTCTGGAAAAGATTTTAATCCACATTAGGACTTTAATCAAATTTATCGTCAGATACTCTGAACTGGAAAAGTATTCTTCATCTTAAGGTATTTCCTTTTACATAAACAATTACGCACGGTATAAAGCAGAGATTTTCCACTTCTTGACAGTGTCTGAAGATTTTTCCCTCCCTCCTGATATCTGCATCTTATTGTTATTTTAAATATTCTTATACAATAAATATTCTCATACAATAAGAATGCATTCTTCTATTTTTATTTTGCTGTTCTTCTCCCTCCTCTTCTCCCTGTTCTTAAAAACTGGGAGGCTCACAAGGGCGTTGCTACTTCTCACCAGGAAAGCTCCATGGACAAGGACAATTTTGTACCCTCCTGTCTCTAGGGAAACATAATGAGCCACTTCATTTGTGACTAAGAAGCTTCTGCACTTCAAATATTTGTATTTATTCTCACATGAAATCCATCAATGATATCATCTCAAAGATCTGAAGGTTTATTAACTGAAATATTTAGGGTACTTGTTCCTGAACTAGACTACTGTTAAGAGTCTAGATAATGACACACTTGAGCACATCAATCACCTAGGTATAGAGTAAGCACTGCCATCACATTGTTAAGACTTCCATTACCCTTAGTGAAATGGAGACACTATGTCTGTATGTCTTTTTTTCTTAGTGTTTTTTAAGGACAGTTATGGTGCTGTGAGTCAATTCCGGCAGGGACAAAATAGCTCTATTAAAATTTTTGGGTCAACTCCAGCTCATCTTCAATTTAAACTCTGATATTCCTCAAAAGATTTTGATTTTGCACTCATTAAATGGAAACCAGGTGGGGAATTAATTACATGAGTTTGCTTTGACGAAGTCTGACTTACTCGCATTCATAGGGAGAATACTCAGACAAGTTTTTTCACCTCTTGCATTCCATTTTATTTATCTAGAGTTAAAGCTCCTAAACAAAGGAAAACCAACTGTATCATGATTTCTAATCGGTATTTTCTTTGCATCCCTGCAGCCAACAGCACAGGGTGACAATGTCATTTTCAAGATAAATGGGCTTTGGAAAATGCACTTTTCCTAAATAATTGAAAACAGAACTACACATTAAAAATGCATTTGCTTTTTGATGTTCTCTAATACAGAAGAAATTGTCTGACAGAATGACTGTAGGTCTGCATTTAATAGAGGTAAGTACCTTTCTGATCTCTCCGTACGAGTGACTCCCTTCCATCAGGCTCTCTGGGAGAGTGACATGCTGTATTCTTCCAGTTTGTCCAAAACAGAAAGTCCAGAATTTTTTAATTCATCCAGAAATTGTATTTGAAAAAGAACCTCTTAATAAAGGTTAGAAAAAAATGTTTCCAGAATCATTTTCTTATTTATGATAGTAAAAATTGAAGTGGTTTTAAGTTTTTTTTTTAACTACTTTAAGCATTAATCTTTTAGAACTTTTACATTAATATTCATCTGTATGACTTGATTATTAAATTGCTTTGTTATTTAACACTATATATACTGTGTGTTATTAATAATGTAATAATTTCTTATAAAGAACTATTTTTGTTCACTTAACAGATATGTATTATAGTTCATCATACTGCATAGTTCAAATATATTTTTACTTCTGTGGTCCACACATGGTTTCTATTCAAATACTGTATGGTTATTAATCTTAGAGCCAAAGTTTGAATGTACACAGGTTGCTCCAAAAGTAATGCCTCCTATTTGATTCCATGAAAACTACAACAGATACAAATAGCACGATAACACTAACTGATAGAACAAATTCTCAGCCACAAGACACTATTCTCAACACAGTCACCACCATTAGATATGAATTTCTGCCAGCAATGAACAAGAGTCTGCATATTGAGCTCGTAAAAATCTGCACCAGTGGAGGTGACCCACTATCACCACTGATGAAATGGACCATCCATCTCCCCATTGTGCTCACATCCACTGTTTGGTCTGCAAAAATGTTCAGCAAGTGATTCTGTGATTCTGTGAAGTGTCGAGGAATGTCAGTGGATGCCATTTTCTCTGCATGGAGGAATTCAGCTCCACACCTTTGCTTCATCCACATTTCCATATCTGACACCATTTTGTCAGACTGCTCCTCTGCTTCCATCTGTCACATGGCAAAAAAATGTAATGGAATAATGATGGGAAAGTTCAGCCTCTACTGCCGTACCACTAACATCCATCTTTGACGTCGTGGGCCAAGATCATGAAATAGAAGGCATTACTTTTGGAGCAGTCCTCATAAATAAATATCTATTTATCTGTTTCTGTTACTTATAAACATCATACAGAAAATGTTGTGTTTCCTTAAATTATTCTATGAATTTTAGGCACTTATTTTTTCAGATCTTGTTGTATGAGGACAATGTGAAAATTGAAATGGGAAGTGACTTATAGGGTGACTGTATGACTAGTATTCTAAGTCAAGTCATATTGTTTCTGTTCACTGAATTTATGAGAATAACCCTTTGAACAGGAGGAGGCTATAAACTGGTACCAGAGGCTGTTTCTGTCAACGAGTCTTGGCAGCTGCAGGGAAAGGAAATTTTGTTACACAAACATTTTCAATATTTTCCTTTCTTTGGTTGTGTAAACCTGAACTCTAAAATGTGTCTTACAACTATTTTTCATGCTAGATAACAAGAATGTAGAAAAATATTGGTAGCAAACAGAAGTTAGTAGCTGAAGATCAAATTGGATAAAGATAGAAATAATATCTTGGGTAAAAGAAACAGATCATCATCAAATTTTATGTCTGCTGTCCTGGCTGAGCACTGCTTTGCTTTGTTTGTTGTTCAGCTGGAAATCTTACTAATGTCACACAGACTCTGAAAGTCCAGATGATGGCAGTAGCAAAAAAAAAAAAAGAAAAAACACACATTTTTTAAAAGTGTGTAGGATTCTGGAATGACCATTGTTTAGGATTATTGTTGGTCTCTGTTCAGATCCCTTGTGATCAATGTGCTATACTCCATGTATGTATTCAGAGCCTGCATTCACTTCAAATTCCTTTCCAGGCTTTGGCTTTAATACATTAATAACTTCAGTCCTGTCTTAATGTCATTAAACAGATAAGTTGTAAATATTTATTTTAAAAATTCAATGACTGAAGCATCTCAATTTTATATCCACATCTCCAGTTTCAACCTATCTGCTAGTTCTTTCAGTCACAGTCTACAGAAACAGCTCAGAAGTTTCATAGTTTTATGTAGGACAAGAGGTTTTAGTTTTGTGACTTACTGTATAGGAATTATTACTCAGATTTATCAAGAACAGAATTGGTTATTCCCAGAATCTTGACAAGCCATCATTAAATATGAAAACAACCAACCAGTTTTCTGTGTCCTTCTAGTCTAGTTCTTGAGAAAAGTAATTCAACAGTTGAAGTTACATCCCAGCACCACAAGCTTTCTTCCTGTACGCAGAGCTTTGGATAACACAGCACTGGGCAGTAAATACTAGCATCAGTCCTCTTCTAACAGTTCATCATGGTTAGTGCAAATGTAAATGAAATATTTTCCTTGTTCTCCACTGGTGTAGAAGCATTAGTAGCATGAAAGAGCAGGACAGCTAAGAAAGAGGACCCTATTTTGCCTCTGCAGTTCTTCCTGGGAAGTAATTTTGAGGCGAGCCAAGGAAATAGCAGTGACAACTAAGCTATGAATGTGCAGGTGTGCCTAACAAACAAAAGAAACTAGCATGGTCCTAGTTTCTGCTATAATCACATGGTAAAGATAATTTAATCATAACCCATTGGTTTTGCCATCATACTTGGAGTGGATCTAAAATGGAGGCTCTTAAATATGATGTGCATTGATGTTCCTAAGTCTCTCAAAAAAATAAAAATATCTGCATTTTCACTGTTGTTGAGGAGCAGTTGTCCCTGTTTCTTTCCTTCTGGAATTTAACTTCCCCATTGGTTACATTTTCCAGACCTTCTTGCTGTATGAGCTTTTTTTATGTAAAACTTCTGTTTACATTTATCAGTAACTGAATTAATACTCTTACTATTCTGACTATGGTCTAGTGTTGCTCATTTTCAGTACAGGACTTTGTTTTGAACTTTCAATAGTTCTGCAATTTCAATCACTCTCCCATTGATTTAGATGTTGATGTCCTATAGAGGATGTCACTCCCCTATTAAGATCTTGAGTAGTTCTAAGATGCCTCAGGTGCATTAGCAATGCACAAAGCAAGTAGCATGATTTGATTGACAAGGAGATGTTTTACTTGGGAAAGTATTGAAGGTAAACTTGATAAATGGGCAAGCATGAGAGATCACAGGAGAAAAAGAACTCGAGAATGACATGTTTTTTTACAAAATTGCTTATCTGATAAAGCCACATTTCAAGTTGAATGATTAGTACTTACTCAGCAAATCACCATGCATTGACCTTAGTAGTACTGCCAGGGTCAGATTTGCATAGATATTCACATGCATGAATAACTCTCAAATTTTCCATTACACTAGGCACAAACCATTTTTTTTCTTTCTATCATCATTCATGAATGTCTTCTCTTGCCACCATATTTCTCTTGAAATGAAAATAGCAGGTTTCTTC
Source organism: Numida meleagris (assembly GCF_002078875.1). Taxonomy (NCBI): domain Eukaryota; kingdom Metazoa; phylum Chordata; class Aves; order Galliformes; family Numididae; genus Numida; species Numida meleagris. The sequence continues at coordinate 179,684,399 of NC_034409.1, read as the reverse complement.
TTACAGTAACTCATCACGCTGGTATGGTATTGTGTTATAGCCACCTCCCTCAAAAGCCCCATTAATCTCAGAACTGCAGAATCACAGAACTGTGGGGTTTGGAAGAGACTTCAACAGATCATCAAGCCCAACTCCCCTGCTAAAGCAGGTACCCTACAATAGGTCACACAGGTGGGTGTCCAGATGGATCTTCAATATCTCCATAGAAGGAGACTCCACAAGTCTGGGCAGTGTTAAAGTCTGCTCTGAAAGCTGGACACTCACATATCCATTGGGCCAGATGGGTTGCACCCTAGAGTGCTGAAGGAGTTGGCAGATGTGGTTGCCAAGCCACTCTCCATCATCCTTCAACAGTCCTGGATAATTGGGTGTCCCGGTGGACTGGAGACTGGCAGATGTGACGTCCATCTTCAAACAGGGCCAGAAAGATGATCCTGGTAGCTACAGACCTATCAGTCTCACCTTGGTGCTAGGGAAGGTTATGGAACAGATAATCTCAGCAGCTATCATGGATCAATTAAAGGTCAACCAGGGGATCAGGCCCAGTCAACATGGATTCATGAATGGTAGATCCTGCTTGACAAATCTGATTTCATTCTATGACAAGGTGAACCACTTGATGGATGAAGGTAAGGCGGTTGATGTGGTCTACCTGGACTTCAGTAAAGCCTTTGACACTGTCCCCCACAACATCCTCACAGAGAAGCTGGCTGCCCATGGTTTGGATGGGCATATGCTCTGCTGGGTGAAACACTGGCTGGACAGTTGGGCCTAAAGAGTTGTGGTCAGTGCAGTTAAATCCAGTTGGTGGCCAGTCACGAGTGGTGTCCCCCAGGGTTTGGTGCTGGGGCCGCTTCTATTCAACATCTTTATCAATGATCTTGATGAGGGGATTGAGTGTACCCTCAGTAAGTTTGCAGATGGTACCAAGTTGGGAGAGAGTATTGATCTGCCGGAGGGTAGAAAGGCTTTACACAGGGACTTGGATAGACTGGAACAATGGGCCAAGGTAAACCATATGAGTTTCAGCAGGGCCAAGTGTCAGGTCCTGCACTTTGGCCCCAACAACCCCAGGCAACCCTACAGGTTTGGGGAGGAGTGGCTGGAAAGTTGCCTGACGGAAAGTGACCTTGGTGTGCTGATGGACAGTCAGCTGAATATGAGCCAGCAGTGTGCCCAGGTGGCCAAGGAGGCCAGTGGCATCCTGGCTTGGATCAGGAATGGTGCGGTGAGCAGCACTAGGGAAGAAATCTTGCCCCTGTACTCAGCGCTGGTGAGGCCCCACCTCAAGTACTGTGTTCAGTTTTGGGCACGTCAATACAGAATGGACATGGAGGTGCTGGAGCAGATCCAAAGAAGGGCAACAAGGCTTGTGAAGGGCTTGGAGAACAGGCCCTACAAGGAGAGACTAAAGGAACTGGGGCTGTTTAGTCTGGGGAAGAGGAGGCTGAGGGGAGACCTTATTGCTCTCTTCAAATACCTGAAAGGTGATTGCAGTGACAGCAGGGCTGGTCTCTTCTCACTGGTGACAGGTGACAGGACAAGGGGAAATGGCCTCAAGTTGTGCCAGGGGAGGTTTAGGTTGGATATCAGGAAACACGTCTTTACAGAAAGGGTTGTTAAGCACTGGAACAGGGACCCTTGGGAGGTGGTTGAGTCACCATCCCTGAATGTGTTTAAAAACCATTTGGATGTGGTGCTCAGGGACATGATTTAGCGGTGGGTTGTTAGGGTAGTACGGCTAGGTTGCAGTTGGACTTGATAATCTTGAAGGTCTTTTACAGCCTGAGCAATTCAATGATTCTATAATTCTAACTCTCTATATGACATATAGGATATCATATTTAATACCATAAAATAATTTGCATTGGAAGGGACTTTGGGGAATGATTTACTTCCAAATCTTCTTCAAATCAGGGCTAACTTCAATGTTATGCCCACTTACCCAGGGCCTCATCCTCAGGGATGAGGAAATACCATAGCTTCTCTGGGCCTGTCTTACATTATCACTTTATCTGAGAATAATTTTTTCCCTCATTCAGTCAAACTACATCTTGTGACAGCTTGTGACTGTTGCCTCTAGTCCTTTTGTTTGTTTCACCAAAAATCATAAACTTGATTCCATAATCTCTGTTGAAAGCAGAAACTAGATTCCCTTTCTCCTTCTCTTTTTCATACTGAGTAAAATCAGTTTCCTCACACTGTCATCTCTCATATTCTTCACAATGACCAACTTATTGACCCTCTGCTGAATTCTCTTTTTTTGGACATCTCTTTTATGCTGCAGGGCTCCAAACTACATATAGTTTTCAGGTGAGGCATCGTAAGTGCCAAAAAGATGGAAATAATCACTTCCATGAACCTTCTCATTACTCCCTTGTCAACACTGTATTTTGTGCAGCTAATCTTGTTTGCTACGAAAACATACTGCAGGTACATGTTCAACTTGTTGTCTACATGGACCTCGGGTCATTCTCAGGAAAAGCATTTTTCAGCCAGCTGGAGAACAATCTCTACTGTTGTGTGAGTTTTTTGTACTGCAAGAGGAAGAATACCATTTACCTTAGCTGAACTTCATTAAATTTCTTTTAGGAAAGTCTTATTGTTGAAAGCTATCTCTAAACTCCAACATATTAACCTATAGATAATCTGCATGGGAATTTAGTTCATCAGGTAGTTGGCTCACAACAGAACACAGAATTTGTAACAGAAAAGTTTTGGAAGAAATAAGTACATAGATTTAGATAAGAGAAAAACTGATGAGGGACAAACTCCTTAGTCTGTGGCTTGCCTTCCAGTCCAGCAGAACTATAAATAAATATATATATATATACATTTGCAGCACCAAAAACAATAATATCTCAAAAAATAGCTTCATACAAATATTTACATTGAATGCTGTATCATTTCTTAGGATAAAATCTGTTCCTTAAGCAGTATATTCCCTACTCATCCTTAGAATTACGTTGATATAATTTTCAGCAGATTTTATAGATTCACATAGCAAAAGTGTTTTTCTTGCTTCTTTCAAATTTGCTGAGTTTGTGATTCTGATTTTCATGCCTTTTTCATTTTTCTAGGTCATGTTTTAACCTACATCAGTAATGTTTGCACAGCACAAACAGTGCTTGCTGTACCTTGACTTATCACATTCACTTCTCCTAATGTCAACTCAATTGGACAAGAAATGGTTATAGCTTTTAGGAAGGTCAGATCTGATACAAGGAGGAAACTCTTACCTATGCAAGAGATGTTTTCATCTGTGACCTGGACCTGGTCTCGTAATGTTTCATCTGTTGCTACTGAACTCACATATGCCAGTCATATACCTCAGTGCAGCTACTTGCTATCCTGTTCACACTAAAATGTTACTCACAATATATTTATGCTGAAACCTTTAGTTTGTAAAAAGATTGTTAATAGTTTCATCTAGTAGTGTAATTCTTATTGGCAAAAGGAAAGGGTGAAATAAAAAATCCTAGAATCATAGAATGGCTTGTGTTGGAAGGGACCTTTAAAGAACATCTACTTCCAACTCTCCTGCCATGGGCGTCTCCCACTAGGCCAAGTTGTTCAAAGTCCCATCCAAGCTGGTCTTGAGCACTCTCAGAGATGGAGTGTCTACAGCTTCTCTAGGCAGTTCCAAGTGCCTCTCCACTCTGACAATGATTTTTTTTTTCCCAATATTTAATCTAAATCTACCATTTCAGGTTTAAAGCTGTTACACCTCGTCCTATCCTTGCACTCCTTGATAATGAGGCCTTCTCCAGCTTCCTTGTAGGCTCCCTTTAATTACTGTAAGGCCACCCTAACGCTGCTCTGAGCCTTCTCTTCTCTAGACTGAACAAGTCCAACTCTCCTAACCTATCTTCATAGGAGAGGAGTTCCAGCCTTTTGACCAACCTTGTGGACCTCCTCTGGACCCTCTCCAATAGGCCCATTTCCTTCTTGTGCTGGAGGCCCCAGAGTTCAATGCAGTACTGCAGCTGGAGACTCGTGAGAACAGAGCAGAGAGGGAGAATCATTTCTCTCAACCTGCTGGTCACTCTTCTTTTAATGCAGGTTGGGATGCAGTTTGGCTTTTTCTGCTGCAAGTAGACATTGCCAGAGTATGTTCAGTTTCTCATCAAACAACACTGTCAGGTCCTTCCCCTCAGGGCTGCTCTCAATCCATTCTCCACCCAGCCTGTTCTTTTATGTTGGTTTGGCCTGACCCAGGAGCATGACCTTGCACTTGGCTTTGTTGAATGTCATGAAATTTCCATGGGCCCACATCTCCAGCCTGTTCAGGCCCCATTTTATGGCATCCGTTACCTCCAGTGTGTCAACTGCACCATACAACTTGGTGTAATCAGTAGTCTTACATTCAATCCTATTGTCCATGTCCAAAATTTCAAATAGAATCAGTCCCAGTTTTGACACCACTCACCACTGGTTTCCACCTGGACAAAGTCAAGGATGTAATGCAGGACAGCTTCAAATAGTTTGCACAAGTCCAGGCAGATTACATCAGTTGCTCTTCCCTTATCTACCAATGCTGTAACACCGTCATAGAAGGCTACCACATTTTTCAGGTATGATTTGCACTCAGTGAAGCTGCACTGGCAACCACCAGTCACATTCTTGTTTTCCATTCATCTTAGTATAATTTCGAGGAGGATCTGCTTCATGATCTTTCTGGGCACAAAAGCCTGTAGTTGATGAGGTCTTCTTTTTTACCATTTTTAAAACTGGGGGATATTTTTCTCCTTTTCTGGTCAGTTGGAACTCCATCAGATTGCCATTACTTTTTAAATATGATTGGTAGTGGCTTAGCAACTTCATCTTCCACTTCCCTCAGGACCCTCGGATGCATCTCATAAATGCACCACATATATGCAAACTCTTTGAAGTAAACCATAGACTCATACTCCAGAAAAAAAGTCTTGTTTTTTGAGTTGTTTTTAAACAATTGACTCCAAGGATGAGGTTTATGTGAACTTTGAAGAAAGTGTGAAAGAAGAATCAGGGGAAGGAGGTTACCCTCTGTGCCAGATTATGGACTTGAGAAAGAGCTATACTGTTGAAGTATATCTCTGCATGGATGCAATGCATCTGTCATTCAGAGGCAGAATCAGTGTCACCACCAGCAGCTGCATAGATCTAAGCTGGCAGATATGTCCTTGATTGTTTCTTTCCAATTCTTTACAGAAGAGCATCAGTGTCCTCCCTGGTCCAGCGGAAAAGCTGTGACACTACTGAAAAAAATACATAGGCACAAGAAGTCAGAAAAAAAGATCAGAAAAATAAACTAAAGATGTTCAAGCAATAATAGGAGCAATGCAGTCGTGTTCTTACTTGCCTTTTGAGGGATTAAAGTTTGATCTTTAATACTCAGAATTTTATGTGTCTCTTGAAAACCAATTGGTTTAATTGCCTTTTATGTTGGACAGCTGCACAAACTCCAAAGTATTTTCAAGTTATGGGGTCACACTTGCTTTGAACTGTATTGCATTGAGTCTGTAAATGTTTTGCTTAAGGTCCAGAAGTTAAATTTGAAATATACAGGAGAGAGTTCGCCCAATGTAATTGCATATTAAACTGTTTTCTGTTTAAGTAACAGATACACGGAACTGGAAAGATACACATGATTACAAATTTTCTACATGTTTAAATTGATGCAATTCTAATATCAGTTGTGGAGAGGTACTACACAGAAGAAAGGTGCAGAAATAGGCAGTGTCCTCATGTATTTTTCAGTGTAAAAAGGTTGTTAATATACTAATTTCATCATATAATGGATTAATCTTTTAGGAAAACACAGCAATTGAGGCAATACTGTAGTTCACAATATATTTCTCTCATACATGGAATACAAAGAAGTGGAAAAATGGTGCTACATTTTATTTAAATCCTCTACACACTGCCTCAAGAAACAGAGCAAAATGTTCCATAATACAGCTAAAATATAAAAACCAATGTAGATCAGTTACAAAAAGGAAAGGGGAACTGTAAGTGAATGAGACAGAAAAAACATTAAATGCAGTTGTCTCAGTTTCAAAACACAATATTGACTTTAACCAGATCTTTAATGACAATAATTTCAAAAATAAGTTGTACAAAATACCTAGGATAAATATGTTTTAGAAGAGCTTAAGGTGTTCAAGTAGGACAGTTCTGATTCACCTTAGGGTATTAAGGCTTAGGGTATCAGCAAAACCTTTGACACTGTCTCCCACAGTATTCTCCTGGAGAAACTGGCAGCCCATGGCTTGGACAGGTACACTCTTTGCTGGGTAAGGAGCTGACTGGAGGGCTGGGCCCAGAGAGTGGTGGTGAATGGAGTTAAATCCAGCTGGCGACCGGTCACGAGTGGTGTTCCCCAGGGGTCAGTGCTGGGGCCTGTCCTCTTCAATATCTTTATTGATGACCTGAATGAGGGCATTGAGAGCACCCTCACTAAGTTTGCAGACGACACCAAGCTGGCAGGAAGTGTCAATCTGCCTGGGGGTAGAGAGGCCCTACAGAGAGATCTGGACAGGCTGGATCTCTGGGCTGAAGCCAATAGGATGAGGTTCAACAAGACCAAGTGCCGGGTCCTGCACTTTGGCCACAACAACCCCAGGCAACCCTACAGGCTTGGGGCAGGGGGGCTGGAAGACTGTGTAGAGGAAATGAGCCTGAGGGTGTTGGTCGATGCTCTGCTGAGCATGAGCCAGCAGTGTGCCCAGGTGGCCAAGAAGGCCAATGGCATCCTGGCTTGTATCAGAAATAGTGTTGCCAGTAGGAGTAGGCAAGTCATTGTCCCTCTGTACTCAGCCCTGGTGAGGCCCCATCTCGAGCACTGTGTCCAGTTTTGGGCCTCTCACTGCAAGAAAGACACAAAGACCCTGGAGCATGTTCAGAGGAGGGCGATGAAGCTGGTGAGGGGTCTGGAGCACAGGCCTTATGAGGAGCGGCTGAGGGAGCTGGGGTTGTTCAGTCTGGAGAAGAGGAGGCTCAGGGGAGACCTTATCACTCTCTATAACTACCTGAAGGGAGGTTGTAGTGAGCTGGGGGTCGGCCTCTTCTCTCTTGTAACTAGTGACAGGACGAGGGGCAATGGCTTCAAGTTGCGCCAGGGGAGATTTAAGGGGACATTAGGAAATACTACTTGACCACTCTGAGAGACTGGTCAGGCGCTGGAATGGGCTGCCCAGGGAGGTGGTTGAGTCACCATCCCTGGAGGTGTTCCAGAAACATTTAGATATAGCGTAGAGAGGCATGGTTTAGTGGGGTTATTAGTGGTAGGTGGATGGTTGGACTGGATGATCTTATAGGTCTTTTCGAACCTAGCTAATTCTATGATTATATGATTCTGTGATTAAAGGAGCTAGACAATGTATTAACTGAATCCCTAGCACTTATGTTTAAGGATTGCGAAGGACTGAATAACAAACATATTATTTATAATGTGGAGGACTTGGAAAATTATATCTCGCAGCACTTAAATTTAATCCCTGGAACAAATCATTAAACAATCAGTTTAAGTATCTGAACAGTAAGATGGTGATAGAAACTAACCAACTATCCAAGAATTAATCAAATCAAACAAGTTGTGGGGTTTTTGTTCTCAGTTTTGTTTTGCTTTAATTTGGTTTGTTTGTTTGGATAAAATAAGTCATTTAAAGAAGGGGTGAAAGGTAGTGAATGTAAGGTACTGTTATGGTATAGGAATGTAGCATCCCGTATGAATTATGGCACTATCTCAGTTAGTATTCTCTAAAGCATGCCAGGAAAGCACGCTGAAGACAAAATTATCGTCAGGTAGGCATGCATTGGCCAGAAAAATTCATTATGAATATATACTTATCAATGGCTCATCACCAACATTAGAAGGCATTTAATGGCTCACAGTTTACTCTACCAAGCTCACTTGTACTTGATACTTTCTATAGTGACAGAATGTGTTACCGAGGGTAAACATGCTATTTTTGGGTGATACCTAACAGACAGGGCTTTTTTTTAGACCCAGGATCAGAATCAGAATAAAAAGTTGTCTGCTGAAACAATAAAAACGTTGTGAAATCAAAAAAGGTTGAAAAGAAAAAGAATAAGAATGTTAACAAAGACTGATAAATACATATATTTGTGCATTATCACAAAGGCAAATGCTATTTGGGACTCTACTTTTTGATACACTGTTTGTGAAAGAAATGAGGCAACTAATCTGCTCTAATTCCACCACTGGTGAAATCTCAGCTGGAAAACTGAACCATGACAAACATGTTGCCAAACTAGAGTGTATGTAGAAGAGATAAAGGAGACTTGACCTAGAAGGAAAGAGAAAAGCTATGATTTGGTTAGTGTGAAATGCTGAAAACTGCAGAAAAGCACAGCCAGAATCTTCTGTTTATTGAAACTGTGTTATGGAGATGAGAGAAATCTGTTGTTTTCTACAACAGTTATTGGTGTCACCGTGTCCAAAGCTAAGATGGAAAAGCTGTGGAGCCTTCAGTGCTGTAGAAATTGGAAAGAAAGTTAGACAGATGTATGACAGAGCTGGTCCAGGTAAATCACTTTTGTCCTAGAGTGACACAGGTAAAATCAAGGACTTAGACTAGTGGTTTCCTGATTTATTTTTTTTAGCTTTTAAATTTCTGCCATTTCATTCTCTGATTCTGTGGGTAGTACTCATTTCCATAGAATCTAAGTGCCCTTTCAAAAAAGCTTCTTATCAGTACTTTAAACAAAACATTAAAATGTTGGACGATCCTTTCAGATAGCATAGAAAGAAAACTGAAAATGTGACAGATAAGGTAGATATGAGGGCCTCTGTGAATCATTGATAGGTCAATGAGTATTTTATAACTGCCCTAAAGACCCTTAGTGAGGGCACTATTATTGTGAGTGTCAGCACATTCGATCAGAAATTTGGTCTGTGGGAGGTCAACTTCCATCTTGACTGCTAAGCGATAGATCAAAAGTGTGCACATTATTGTCAGCTGAAGAGTGGTTCAGGATTATGGTGGGGAGAGGAAGGACAGACCTATGCTTGCATTATAGTGAGCAATACATTGTATCATTATATTGCAGTATCAGCCTGATCATTCATCATTCTTGATGAAGAATTGATGAAGAAGCTATTTTCTACCCTAAGGTATGAAGAAAAACAATACAATGTCCAATTCTGATGCTCAGATACATATATGTTTTAAGTGTTTAATTTACACTAAATCTTTTGTAATTAGATTTTAATTAAGGTGAAGAATTTGAAAGAATCTATGGTTCCCAAGATTCAAGTATTTCAAACAAACCATGACGACATGGGATCGCCCTCTTGGATGTAAGTTTTAGCATCTCAGTCTTGGAATACCAAAGCTTTTTGTTAATCTTCTTGTGATATTAATTTTCCTTTCTGTTTCAGATCTATAAAAACTCCCAGGCCAGGTTTCCTCATAAGCAATATCAGCAAAGTTAGGGTCTGTGGTGATGTATCATGCTTTCTTTTCTTTGACATACAAAAATGACAAGATGTGACAGATGGGATTGGACACGTTGTTATAATTTTTATCCATCTGGGAATTATTTGGCAGAAATTCATGACACTTATTCATCCCTTCCACATTTCTATTGTCAGCTTATGACCTTCCCAATCTGACACACTTTCTAGCTCAGGCTCCACTTGTCTCTCCTCTTGCATGATTTTTCAGCATGGGGAGAAAAGAAGTATCTCCTCCTTCAATGAAGTAGCACACCTAGTCTCAGCTCCCATTTATTTTAGAGGCAATCTTCTTTGCAGTCTGCTTCTGTTTTCGATCTGCTGGGGGTCTATCCTCCACACTGCATGCCCACTTAGCAACAAGAAAGATTAACTCACTTCTAACCTACTAAAATTGCCTTTGGGTCCTCTCTGAAAAAAAAAAAAAAACAACAACAAAAAAAACCTCCATTCTGACCATTGCAGTCTTGAGTGAGAAAGTGATTTCTACTCTTGAGCTCTCATTATATTGTTTCTACAGCAGAACAGAAAAAAATCACTCCCACTTTGATATCATGGCTGAGAACAGCTGAGCTGGACTGCTACAAGAGCTTCTGGAAGAACTAGGCCCGGGTGTTTTGCCCACACCTCACCTCATCCATTATTTGCTATCTCCCCATATCCTCAGATACCACATTCTTGTCCTCTTTCCTAATGCAATGGAAAGAGGGAATTCTTTCAGAGTCACTATTCTTTTCACTCTTTTCATTTAAGAAGCTGTCATGGCATTGGAGTTAAATCTCTACAACTTCATATGAGCAATTTTAAACTTTCTCTGAAAATCTGCAGTTTCATAGCCATATTTCATAGATCCATGTCCATATCTGGAGTGATGGCAGTGTGTTATCCATCCACTATTGCCTGTAATACATTGCAATGCGGTACTTCCAGGATTGTATAAGAGGTTAACTAATTGATCGTAATGTTTTTATATGTCAATTCACCAACATTTTTTTTTTATTTACGAACAGAAAACAAATGATATTTCAGAATATGAATAAAATTTTGTTATGGTATAAATTAGATTGTTGTCTTCTTTGCTCTCAACATCCTCTGCTAACATTTCACGTTCCATATATGACTTTCTTCATTAAGTCTCATAAAGTGAAATTAGCAAATAGGAAATTCATAGTGAGAGGGATCAATTATAGTAACCTATGAAGCCAAGGGACAGGTGTCAGACGGTTGTAAGAAACTGTGATGCACTGAGCCTTTTAGTTTAATTCATTATAACAGCACAAGTTGGCCATCATCTTTGGATCAGACTATGGATTCCTGAGTTGATTCCTGTAATATCTTGATCTTGAAAGGACTTGTATGTATGCATAACTTCCTCTCTGAGGTTAGTTTCAATCATTCCACTGGTAATGCTTACATGAATAACATTAAGTGTACGACAGAGTGTTTTGAGTATCCTAAATGAGAAATAAAAAATTAGGTTCTCAATAGGAACATTAATATAGTTGTACTGCATATACCATATATATTTATGATAGCATATCCATTCAACAACATAAAATGCAGTATACTAAACAGTTTACAGAAAAAGTGAGCACAGAGAATACTGCAGCTTGCAGTTTTTACCATTATTCCTGGTTTTCATGGCAGATTTTCTTAAGGGAGTCTGAGGAGTTTTGCTGTGTATGTTTCAATGAGACATTTTTGTTTATTATGCAAACAGTCAGCTTGTGTCACCGGTGCCAAGCTGTGCATAGAGAACAAGAAATAACATCACAAAACTGTGGAGTGGTCTATATCATTTCACAATGAATCTACAGTCAAAACAATAGCATATGCAAAGGTGATGGTCTGACAATAGATCTGTGAGAGGCTAAATGGAGAGTAATAATAGTAATATTATTCAGGAAAAAAAAGGAAAATGGAATAGCTTTAAATATAGGAATCACAGAAATGGAACAAAAAGTTTGAGCTATAAACTGAGAATTCATTGTCTATAATTCAGAGGAGGAAAAAAAGAAGCACAACAACAATCACAAGACTAAGCCATCCATTTGAGATGGAAAAAAAAGATTTTAGGATATGTCAGCTGAGGGATATGTAGCTCATATACAAAACATGTCATAGTGGAGCGATGATTTTAGGAATATTGTGAAATTTTAGTCACCTTGTTCAAGGAAAAATAATAATTCAGATTGGGAGCAGTGAATGAGAGAATGTTTGGGATTGCCAAGGGAACTGAGCTGTTTTCATAAATGGATTAAAATATCCTGATTTGTGTCATTTCCTGAAAGACAAGGAAAAAATAAATATAAAAGGATAGAAACCTATTATTTTTAATGCATAAAGACTGCCATGGGAAAAAATGTACATATACTTAACAGTAATTTAGAACAAAAAGAATGGATTGTAACGTGAAAATGATTAAAAGATCTGAAATTATAAGGGCACAGGTGTTAAAATACAAAAATTTAAATAGGATTTGAGTATTACTGGAACTCAAAACTGTATCAGCTCAGGATGGAGTAACAGGGATTGAGGGAAAATCTGCAATGTAGTATTAGAGGACTAGACTTCATGACAAAAGATATTAGCTTTCTGTGATCCTTAGAAATGTGAGTAGATAATCATAGAACCATAGAATCATAGAATCACCAAGGTTGGAAAAGACCTCTAAGATCCTCCAATCCAATCATCCACTTATCACCAATACTTCCCACAAAACCATGTCCCTCAACACAACATATAAACATTTCTTGAACACCTCCAGGGACAGTGACTCAACCACCTCGCTGGTCAGCCCATTCCAGTGCCTGACCAGTCTTTTGGAGAAGTATTTCCTAATGTCCAACCTGAATCTCCCCTGGTGCAACTTGAGGCCCTTCCCTCTCGTCCTATTGCTAGTTACATGGGGAACACCACTCGTAACCTGTCACCAGCTGGATGTGACTCCATTCACCACGACTCTCTGGGCCCATCCACCCAGCCAGCTCTTTACCCAGCAAAGACTGCATCCATCCAAGCCATGGGCTGCCAGTTTCCTCAAGAGAATACGGTAATGTTTATGTACTGAGTAAGAAGCAGTTTTCATGCACTCTAATTCCTGTATCCACATCCAGATTTAAATTTCAGACAGTTTCTGATTACGAACACTTCTGTGGTTGTGATCCTTCTGAAAAATAAATAATCCTGCAATAGAGAGAGATTTTTTTTTTCAGTTTCAATAGATAGAGCCCATGAATAAAAGAGTTTTTTTTCTAATGACTTAATGAAACAGAACATTTTAACATCTGTGTTGGAAATGAAATATTTGTGAGCAAGCAAATGCTATCAGAAGCCCATCATTAACACTGTGATAAACTATTACAAAATAGTTAATAGGAAACAACACTTAGACCTCAGGGCATGAGCCACTGATCTTACACCAAGTTCACAATACAGTAAGCCTACTTCCAGGAGACACACTAGAAAGAAACAAAATGCTGTGTCTCAGAATTAAGCCTCTGCCAGACAACTTTCAAAGAAGCAAATTGAGCTTGTGCATGGTAATATCTATGAAGTAAGCTATGCAGGAAGCGATGATCTATGAACTCAAAGTTTCATGTCCTTTACACTGCATGAATATGAATGGATATTTTCCAGTTTCCAGAGCTCCATATACTGTATAAATCTCCACTATAATGGAATTGGCGTTTTTGATTGTATTAGATCATTATCATTTTAGCATCCTGTTTTACAAATCCTCTGTTTTTACAATATTGGAAAAAAAGTTGAAAACGTGTCCAGCTGCATTTATTTCAGAGCTTATTTTCACATCTCAAGTTCATTGCCTATATAATTTCTATAATACAAGCACATTATCACTATTTCATAAGTATGAATTTCAGTGAAAAAAAAGCATGATTAAAAGCTTCTGAATGTTTTAGTTTTATCTTAAATATCAACTATAACAAAAAAAAGTCAAAGATAGTACTTCCTAGAAATTAAAGAGACTTCTAAAGGTAGGTCATGTAACAAGCCAAATATAACAGATTAGGAAGGAATTATACAGCTGAGTTAAGAGAGCATTTTTTTCATCAGTGTGGCTCAATAATTGTATTTTTTTTAATGTCATCAGTATTGTTTTCAAAAAAGGCCCATTTTTGTCCATCTCTGAGTTCTTCCCCAGCTAGCCACGTGCTCCAACTGCCTGCGAAGGTCTGTGCTGTGCTGTCACTCATCCTGTGCTCACTTCCCCGGGGCCGGCAGCAGATGAGTCTGCTCAGAAATAACCCTCCCAGAACAAGCCCTGCACCTCCCTGTGCTCTTAGTCCTCTCAACAGCTTTGGCTTCAATGAGAGTGAGCAGTTTTACAGGAGGACTTCAGTACATCCAAACCATAGAATGGTTTGGGTTGGAACGAACCTTTAAGATCATACAGTTCCAACCCCCCTGCTATAGGCAGAGACACCTCCCTCTAGACCAGGTTGCTCACAGCCCCATCCAGCCTGGTCTTGAATGCTTCCAGGGAAGGGGTATTCACAGCCCCTCTGGGCAACCTGTTCCAATGTCTCACCACCCTCACAGTAAAGAATTTCTTCCTCATATCTGGTCTAAATCTACCCTCTTCCAGTTTAAAGCCATTTCCCCTTGTCCAGTCTCTACATACTCTTGTAAAAATTCCCTCTCCAGCTTTCCTTAGGCCACCTTCAGGTACTAGAAGGCCATTATAAAAAGGCCATGCAAAAAATATTTTTTTTTAAAAAGGGAAAGAAAAAAACATATGCAATTCCTCCTTTTTTGAACACACTGCTCCCTTCCTAAGGTTTAGGGACCATTAACAGCAATACGTAATATATTCAAATTAATTTGCTTTGCTGAGTCAGCTATATGCCCCAAGTGTAAATTCTGCCATGATGATTATCCAGAAAACTGTTTCAAAGATACGATGTTCAGTTAGTGACATGTCAGATTCAAGAGGAATTTGAGCCTGTGTTCTCTGTATATTCAACCTGAATCCCTCTTTATTTCATTGTCAAAAATTGCAACGGTCAGATTTCTTGTCTACCCCATTCTGGCCCTCTGTGCAAACTGAATTTCATCCATTAGGCAGACTGAAGACGTTCTCACCGTATTGACAGTATCACTGTCAGCAATGATTCATGTTCAAGATTATGTGGGCAAATGGGCTCAGATTCATGTGCGGTGGTATTGTCCAGAAAATTGTTCTCATTGGTGGAAAAAAAAATATCATTTAAAATGTCTCCTATTATCCTACTTCATCTTTATTTGGAGTTGATAATTACTCTACTAGCCTCGATCAGTGTGTATATTTAATCTCTTGTTATTATGTGCTGTTATTACTAACCCTACAATTTGGAAAGAGCTCAATATTCTTTCAGTTGACAGATGGCTTACCAAAATCTGGGTAAGTCTTAGCCACAAGGAGAAAAACCACAATGTTAGCCCCAAGAACAATTCATACTACACATATCTGAATATATGGCTATTTTTAGTATTAGATTTTCTGTAATACTTTTCTCTTTAAACTCTTAAATGAAATGGATAAAATAGGATGTAAATAGGGTGTGCTGCAGAGCCTTGGGACCACTTTTCCAAATAAAATGCCTCCTGTCCTGTCCTTTGGAAGAATATCTTCTGATTTACTTCTAAGCAAGCTGATATGAAATAAGACCTTTCAATTTTTTTTCAGAAAATCTGACCTTACATTTCAGTGCCAGTACAGCCTTATGCCAGTTCAAGCAACCCTTCAGGATGTGGGCCTCCATAATTTATTTCATCAGCCTGAGGCTTCTAGAAACTGATAACTGACTTTCATTTATGCACAGGATAGTTGGAAAACTTGAAGGAACTGATGGACAATAAACTGAAATAGAACCTTTAAAACAGCTGGAAGGTGAAAAAAATTGTGCTGCTTATGGTACTTAATAGGGGAAGTGGGGCTGTGAAAGAATGGAGGAAAGCAGCAGGTTGCCAAAGGAGCGGTAGTAAGCAGTGAGTTCTTTCTGTATGTGCCGGTAACTACTGCTACCAGAAAACTGAGGGTTAGCCAAAGGTCGGGGATTTTCAAAACCAGTAATTTGAACAATTAATTATTCATATTAGTCATTTTTGAGCCTTCTTACTCAGAATGAGCAGTTGTCCCCAGAATGTGTCACACTGACTTGAGCTTACCACCTTGAAGACCAGGAAACTTACCATTCAGGATGGTAAGTTCAGGATCTGGCCATAATTTGGATCAAGTTGATCATTTTGATGAGTTCATCACTTTCAGCCCTGGTCTTGGTCTATTCAGCCACTGCTGAAAATTGCCTCCACGTTTTTGCTTTAGGGTGTTCTTTTGTACTTACACACAAGAAGAGTTGGTGCTATCCAATGATGGATCTCAGGGAGCTTTGGAACACATCCTCTGTTATCCCTGCTCCTCTTGCAGTCTTGCAATGGGAGGATGAGAAAGAGGAGTAATCCCTAAGGAATGAGTTCGGGGAGAGGATAAAGCAATGAGCTCCAAATCTATTGTGCTGTTCATTTCAGTCTGAGCAACCCTGATTTTAGTGCAGATGGCTGACACTCTTGCCAGGGCTTTGCTCACTTGTTCCTGCTTTCTACCATGTGCAATCAATATAGAAAAGACCCCAGGTACAAATTCTCATTGTCTCCTACTTGCAGGTTATCTCATTCAATAAATCGCTAACTCCAGACTCTATCTTCCTTCACTTTCTTTTTTCAAATCAGAACTTCCGTTGTGTCCTATGGGCGCTTTGTTAGATTATGAAGAGAAGGGCTTAATTTGAAAAGGAAGGCCAATATGTGTTATTGTTCTGATAATCGTTGTCTCATTCTCTTTTGAACATATCGCAGAGATTTCTTTCAAAAGTATTTGAAGGTTTAGAGAAAATTGGTCTTGTCAATAGAGTCTCTTTGTCAAAAATGTTCAGTGCCAATTATACATGAAAATAGGGAAAAATACTATAGCCCTTATGGTAAGATAAGCTAAATATGATTAACTGGATACAGAATGATTTGAAGCATGCTATGGAATTGACTGATTTGGAGAAAGACAAGAAAATAAATGATGCAACGTTTTCTTAACTCTGCCTTTCAAAAAGCTAAACCACTCTGTTGCTATGTAAATAAAGTATGGCTGAGCCTGAAGCTGAGAAGCATGGCTAATTATGTGATTTTCTCAGACAAGCCATGCTAATTTGTTCTAATGTTTGCATTTCCATTTTTATGAGTTTCTCTAGTTTCCACAAAGTTTATAAATCTGTTCTAAATTGAATGAAAAGCAGTTATGGAAACATTTGAAATGCCTATGCTACACTATGACCTTGTGATTTAAACTGTATTGTACAGGGTGTATATATTAAGAATGATCTCTTCAGTGGAAAGGAGCACTACATAAAATACATCAATGACATCTGCATAATGGAACATGAAATGACTGGACACACCACTCTTACATTAAAAAATGTGTACTCTTTTGGGTGTCCGGATATGTGAAGAGGAGAAAGCCGAGAGCTATTAAGTAGACAGGTCAACTGTCCTTCATATATGTATGTGCACCGATTTGTGTTAATTTCTCCTCCTTGTTCCTCCAAAATATACTTTACTGTGGTGGTGGTCACTAAATTAAAATTCAAGCGCAAAAACAGAAAACAGGAAGATACAAACTCTTACGCTTGTTTGTACTGCACAGGTTTCTATGCCTGACAGTGAGTTTTAAGAATAGTAGACAGAGCACACAGCTTTCTAGCAATGAAAACAAATAGTATGTTATGTAGGTCCCCCCTGAGACTCAGTCGATCACTGGCTGCCAGGTTCTAGGGTAAAAGGACATACTTGAATTGCAGCACTAAAAAGCGAAATGCCTGTTAAACAGTTTGGATTTGTTAACAACAATATGCTGATATCAGAAAACAATACCTTAAGCTTTGATGGATGCTATTTCTTGAGGTAAAATATTTTATAATAAATAAAACTAGTAAGACCAAAAGTAATAGTCAAGGAGAGCTGAGAGACAAAATGAACATCAAATAAAGAGTCAGTACTTTCTTTCTCCGATAGCTCTTTTGATTAACTTGGACAAAGTTTTTATTATTCTATATGTCACCTGTTATCCCTAGGAAAAAGGAAAGTGCCACTCATAAAGTTAGAAAGTGCAACCTTCTAATGGAGTATTTTTCCTTTCCATAAAAAATAATTGCAATGAAAATAGAAAACTAACCATTCATCTTGGTGATTATTACTGCTCCATAATATGGTAAGTGAATTGAATATTATGTTGTGCATAATTAGCATTTAACCTGATCTTTTTCATCAGGAGGCATGGAACATTTAGGAATCCAAAGCTGTACACTTCAATAATTATTTAATAGCCATAAAAAATGGTTCAGACAAATGGTAATATTCTGTAGAACAAATTCTTTTTAGGAGACTGAATGCTCTCTATACTAGATTGTTAAATATCTTCAATTATTCTTACAATAAGTTTTAATGGAAACGTTTTATGGGTATTTTTGACAGTTCTAACTTTACTTGACATTGTTAGTGTGACTTTTGGACTCATCAGCCATTTTTCTGGCATTTAGTAATGTTTCCTATTTTATACAGGTTGGTTGCTCCATGCTTATACATGCATGCTCACACATCATTTGGGTTCTTTAACTACCTGACTCTTTGCAGTTACAAGACAAAATACACAGGTAAAGCACATTATATGAGAAAGAACATGTTCAATCCTTCATTTTCCTTCTCAGTTGTTAAAAATGTTACTAGAGAGCTAGCTTCTTGTGGGCAAGAGACTTGGTAAAAATAGAGGGTGAAAAAAGAATTATTCAGTGCAATTTAGATCAGTTTAGTTTCATCTAGATCAGTGAAGATACTAAAAATTTATATCACTGTCCAAAGTGTCCAATCTGGAAACACTGCAGTGTCAGTCATTAAGGTATATTTGCAAACTGCTATCTTAAAAAAGGTCACAGATTAAATAAAAGTAATGACAATACAGATTTGTACTGTGTCACTCCTCAGTAGACACACCTGTCACTATCCATAAACAGTTGTAGAGATTGGCACCTTTTTTAATTACCAACAAATAAATATTTGATAGAAACCTTGGGTATGTAGAGTGTCTAACAGGACACCATTCCATTAAGGGCAATCTCTGAATAGCAGACAATATGAACATATCAGTTCTCTCTTAAATTTAATTGTTATAGTGATCACAGGATCCAAGTTAGACATTTGTATGTAGGAAAACATATTCTGTTTATGGATTGATTTCCAAGAGCTCTATAATCCTTAGGTTTATGCAGTTCACATTGGAATTTAGGCTACGTACAGATGCTCTTTTTCATAATATTTATTTATTTATTTTTTTCTGGAAAGAGTACTATCAAAGGAGCAAATGGGTTATGACTAGCTGTTTACTGCAGCTCCCACACCAGGTGCTACCTTCCCCTCTGATCCTCAGATGGTTGTTTCCATGAGAGCTACCTAAACCACTCCAGCCAAAATAAGGCAAACTATACTAAGTGGTTTAAAGAATAGCCCTTTGCTAATATGGGTACTTTACTGAGGTTCGCAGAGCTTATTTGCTGGCCAAGATGACAAGCAATAGGGCATGACATGGATCAACGTGACTAGACATTCCTTCATTCAGAAAAGGGTGGCTTAAGCCAGAACGCTTGCAAAAAAATCCCTGGCCCATGTATTGAACCATGAACCACGAATGAGCATTGTCCACGGTGATCAGATGTCTGGCCAAAAAGGGTCCAGATACAGTGATACTGATTGAACATGAGAGACAAACCTGGGACAGTGTTTGAACCTGAGTCCTGGCCCTGTTTAACTTACTAATGTAGAAGTTTTGAGTAGAACAGTGTGGGGAGAAATCCCACAAACCAGGCAAGTGGGGCCAAGGGCCAGCACCCATACCAGGACTAGGTTTGTGGGATGGGTCAAGCTGCAAATTTCTCATTTATTACGCATTTTTCCACTCCCTTATCTTGAATCAAACCTCAGAGCCTCACGTCTTCTTGTTTTCTTTCTACTTCTGAGCATGTGGAGGATGGCAGCCTACTACAACTATTTGGTTAGCCCCTGCAAGAAAAAACAGTGTACCTGCGAACAACAGCCTTAATTATTTGGCGATTTATGAAATATGCAATCTTACCACATTTTGGGGGGAAAATAAGCTAGAAATTGAGGGAAGAAAAGAACTATACTTATAAGGCTGTCTGTGTGGTTTTACTCATTACGTTTAACAACAGGAATATCAAGAAATGTTTCTAATTTCTTACAGTATTTGAGGGATATAAGATGAAATGTATGTAATAGTGTCTCCTGATTAGAGGTACCAACTAGCTTAAATTGCAACATGCAGCATTAAGTGTGGCAGCCTGAAGTATATATGCATATACATGTAGGAAGGTGTCCTCTTGTTCTCAGCCTTAGCACACCTATTTGGTGTTCAGTTTGGAAATTTGAACTATTTTTCCAGAATCAGCTAAAAGGCATTTTAAAGAAGAAGGTGGTACGTGGTGAATTTTGTGGCCATTATTTTCCACTTTCAAAACGTATGAATCAAACTCTGAAGTCACCATGAAGGAGAATGCAAAAATGGGACTGCTATTATTTATCAATGACAGTAATAAGGTGAAAGGGAAAATTCTGTTACATCATATCTTAAGACCTAGATAAACACTGTTATTCTTAAAGCCCTGTTTGAAGTCAAATCTTACATAAATCATAAAGAGGGACCACTCATCCTCACCTTCTCCAGCCAAAGGTTTGTTATAGCTGCACCTTGTACACTAGCTGCCTCTTGCTTTGGGAGCAAATGATGAAGATGTAATTATGCCAAGGCCTAAATTTTCCGCAGTTCCAGCCACCTTGGTGAGCAGTTCGTTTTGAGGAGCCTATGCTGAATTCACTTAGCATACTTTAAAGAATCTTCTTGCATTGACAATTGATATATCCTCTAAATTGATAATTTATTACATAGCTTTGTAATCTACTTATATTTCCCATGAATTTCTTAAAGAGAAAAAAAAAAAAAGAAACATTTGTTTATTCTTCCCAGCTCTCTATGTGATTCTGACTAATGAATTGAAAGTCCTGCCAGTCATAAATTGCTTCACTTCCTCTAAAATACTACAGGACCCTCTCTAAAGAAAATGTAAATTACTTATATTATTATAATTCCATCGGTCTCTATGCACAGGCTAATACAGTGTTATGTTTAATTAATGAACTTAAACATGACTAGCAGACTATTAAAGGGCATAACATATTTACAGGGACAAGCAGAAATGAAGATCAGTGTTTTTAGCATAAACATTCCCAACTGTCAGGCTTTGTATTTTGGAAGACATCATTCAAAAGGCAATAAATATGGAGGTGAAACAAGCCAACAACTCTCTCTAACTATTGGTTATTCCAGTCATGCATCAAGTACAAGCTGCTTTTATTTCCCTCCCCCAGTTCCATTTATCATCATTGGGATGATGAATTGGATAGAACAAACCAAGAATAGTATGAAGAGTCTTTCTTTTCTGTCAGGTGATTCTTTGTTTCTAATTATAACCACTTATAATTGAGGTTGTTGCCCAGATGACATCAAATATTGTTGGAGATGTAACATCAAGCTGACTAAAACCTATCTTCAATATCAATAGAAAGATTAATGTCTCAAAGGCAGTGCACTCTGTGCCTTCAAAGAGAGTTTCACTGTTACTCTTATTGTCCTGCCTTCTTACCAAAGATTTGGCATAAGAAAATGTTCTAAGATATAATTGGAGAGTGTGAGTTACGTCCCAAGCCTGTAGAAGGAAAAGTTTTAGCAAACCAGTCAGACTATGTCAATGTGAAACTGTGTCATATTCTGCAGTGTTTTCAGGTTGTGCCTTGCTCCACATGATTGCCTGAAGTGAGGTAAGGGGCCCAAAGCCTTGTGCTGTTCAGGTTCACAGAAATCTCACAAATGATTTTGGTGAGACTTCAGCAAATTCTCTTAGTAACTTCTCAGAGTAATACTGTTGCCATAGAATCATATGAGTAGAATCATTTGGGTTTGGAAAAAGGCCTTTTCAAAGGACTTTTCAGGGTCATCAAGTACGACCATTAAACTAGTGCTGCCAAGACTGCCACCAAACTACAATGTCTCTTCATTTAACATTTTTTCATGTATTTTCTTATATATGTCTAAAGCTACCTGGCATAGCTTAGACGATTCAGGTAATTCATACAGAATTCTACTTGCTTAATATGTCACTTTCACAATCATGTCTAACTACAGCCTAGCAGCTATTTAAAACAAAATCTAATTGTTGAATGTTCCTAATCAATGCTGTTGGATGGATGCAAGGTAGAAACTTTCCTTTAGCTTATATCTTGGACTCACAAATGCTCTGTCTTTTTGGAATTGTGCTTCTCTTGGAAATTTCCACAGGATTTGTGGAAGTTTTAAAGCCTGAGGCTTTCAATCATCCCTGAAAGAAGATGCAGAACTTTCTTAACTCATCCTTAACTGATCTACAGCCATCTCCCCTACTCAGTTGCCACAAAATTGTCATTCTCCTAATCTGCACTGATACATTGTCACAGAAACAATGGTATTTTAATAAGCAATAGAGTGGCATGAGGTGATGATGAGCAGCCAGGACTCCATATATTGAATTGTTAGTGCCATGCTAGATATCTAATAGTGTTGCTCCTGGCTCACTGGCAGATGTGTTTTCAAATACATCAGAGGTTTTTATTATTATTTTTGTATAATGGCCAGAACTCTGTCATTGTTTCCAGTTCTAAACTGCTTTCCCATCATATGAATGGGTATGCTCTCAACTACTGTAGTATTCCTATCCATGCCTTGAACTAAAGACAGTATGAAAGGTACTGTTTACCCTGACAGAACCCTGCCAGATATTTTGATTTAAAATCTTGCATTCATGCTTTCCTATTTATGGTGCTGTTTTAGATAATGCCTTCAATTTCTCAAGTCCCATCCACTGATATGTCTCTAATGGACTATCTATCCTTTGCTGATAAGGTGCATAATGTCCCGATATGCTGGTGCAAAAGGAATGGATGACATTTTCTACAGCTCCAGTGACTGTTGCCAGTAACACCAAGGTTGTATAGAAGAAGATACTGGTGTGAGCACTACAGGTCTTTTTGATGCTTGAGCTGTGAGCAGTACATTTGAGGTTACTGTATGCATGGGCTTCTCAGCCATAGCAGGATTTTCCCCCAGGGCACCTAAAAACTGCAGAAAGCTCCTAGGAGTTGTTTCGGAAGTCTTCTCAAAGGGCACACTGGAGCAATTCAGGAGAGGTTCACGCTGGATATAATGACAAATTTCTCAGAGTGAGTGGTGAGGCACTGGCACAGGCTGCCCAGGGAGGTGGGGGAGCCACCGTCACTGGAGACGTTCAAGAAATATGGAGATGTGGCACTGAGGGACATGGTTAGTGGGCATGGTAGGGATGGGTTGGCATTTGAACTAGATGATCTTAGAGGTCTTTTCCAGCCTTAATGATTCTGTTTCTAACTCAGTCCTTGTAACTGTCCATTACTGACTAATTTAAAAGATGATATCAGCATATGCAGCTGTCCAAAAAAGTCCATTGCATTTGTCATGAAGTTCACTATGAGGTTCCCATTAAGTTTAATTAGAGGATACCATAAATCTAACAATCCTATATTTTAAATCAAAATCTTTAGTGTTCACCTTAGACAGGACATCTTAATTCTTATACGCAAGGTTCTTAATCATAGACATGGCATTACTGCTTTCCATATAGCCATTTGGTACCGTGCAGTTCAAAAAATTCCTTCTAATATGTTTACTTTCTAAAAGTTCCTGAATACAAACAGGTCTGACTTATTCATTGTTTCTACTACAGAGGGAAAACCTGATAAACTCTGCTTTCATTGGGATGTGAAGCACAGTTTTCTGGAAGCTGACAGTTCAGATGAAAACCTGACAGGAGGTCAGCAACCCTTCACAAGCACGTGGATACAGAGTGGTCAGAGTAGACACAGACTTCATGGCTTGATTAGACAGATTTTGC
The DNA here is from genome assembly GCF_002078875.1 of Numida meleagris. NCBI lineage: Eukaryota > Metazoa > Chordata > Aves > Galliformes > Numididae > Numida > Numida meleagris. Next base: position 179,660,864 of record NC_034409.1, on the reverse strand, counting down.
CCAGTGGCTAAGTCTGTTAATATCTCCTGCTCTAGTCTCCCTAATGCTCTGGAGAGTTTGCCTATCATGTCAGTTGTGAAGGAACCATAGGGCATACATAAGCAACTATACATTACAAGAAGCATAGAATTGATTTATCTGGAAGAAATAAATCTTAAGAATTTTTTTTTTGCCCAGTCCACTAAACATAATCTAACAAGCCTCCACTGGGCCACACCTGGACAGTTAACTGATTTTTGTACAATTTTTCCCTAATCTGAGGCAAGTTCTTGTAATTCAGTTTACCAACAGTAAAGACAAAAATAAATGTACTTGACATTCCATAGAACAGCATCAATATTTTAATAACTGTGAGAAAAGTGGGTGTTTTGGTATTAAAAACAATGCAAGAACCTAGTAAGGTAAGATTGTTTATTATTATATTTATAGTGATATGCATAGTGGCTTGGCATAACTCACTTTTATTGTAAGAACTAGAACTCAGCAAATCATACTTTAAAGCGTAGGATCAATATAACCACTATGATCTGGAAAATAACTTGTTCTCATAATTATTATTATTTTTTTTTTACCAAAAAGAAAGAAGTAGAGACAGCAGTTTCTATGTGGGATGAGAATTGCAGGGAATAAGACACAAATGAACAAAAAAAGTGAATTGGATAACAAGATTTGAAAGAGATAATGGAATGAAATTGTAGGAAAATGATGACTTTAAAAAAAATAATGACATGAAAGATACTGGAGACCTCAGGCCAATGCAGGTTTGGACCCTGAATTATTTTGGATCTTGTAGAAAGACTGTGGATATACAAATTACATAATTATTCACACGATATGAAGGTTTTCCCAGTAGAAAACTTAAACCAGTGGTCTGAAACACTGTGGTACTTAAAAAAAAATGCATTTTAAAATTTAATTTCGGAAGATTTACAACTTGTTTCCTAAGAAACTGAGCAATAATAAAGATCTCAGTATCAAACCAAATCACTAAAAATAGAGCAGGCATTACTTACTGATTACAGGATAAGGAATTTTTTTTTAAATATATATATATAGGAGACTTTATACCTTCAAGAACTATTAATATATTTATAAATACTTGCTACATATGTAGCATGATTTATAAGAAAATGTATATATAGAAATCACCCGAAAGTGTAGTAGAGCTGAAGATGTATAAGACTTTATAGGATGTGGCTTTCATCATGTTTCAAAGAAGAATACAGAACAATTTTATTTTTATTTGGTTGTATACTTTCCTTAGCATTTTTTTATGGTTAAAAAAAAAAAAAAAAAAAAAAAAGCCCCACAGGTCCAATTAAATCTAGAAGAATGTATTAAGTTGCATAAGAATGCATTATCTGCATTATCTGTAACTGTCAAATGCTGAAAAAATAACAACAACAACAGATGAGATGATTCTATATTTCTGGCTAAAGTTTTTATCCATTTTTCTTTAATTTCTGATCCATGGCAAGAGAAGGAATTAATTATTCCCTTGCTGCGAGTCTTCTTTTGACTTTGGCAAAAATCCCCAGGGGATTCTATCCAAGATTTTCTCTTGTGAATCCATGCTGAGTCTCCTGCATTTTTTGTCAGTCTGTGCACCGGAGACTTGTCAAGTAAGACACATACTAGAAGTACAACTCGGGAATAAAATTAAAAATGTCCACAAAACTTTGGAGTAGACAATGGCATACTGGGCAAAACTACAGTTTCAACAGGAGCTGTCAGACTGGAAAGAGTCTACCAATGTTAGAGAAAGAATCTTGATAGCAAAATTAATGGTCTTACTCATTTTAATGAAAGTACTGTGCTGCCAACCTAAAAAATATACAATTTATTTGGAGAGAGTGGAAAGTATAATAAAAAAGGCCGTGTCCATATTTGCTTTTTCTTCTACACCCCTTTCCACTCACTACTGGAAGGATAGTATTTGTTACTTGCTCAGATACCTCAAGGTCCTCAGAGGCAGGCATTATTGCCCCTCTTTAGTCTATGACAGATTATAATACTAGTTTGTATGATCCTACTGTTATTTTTTTAATGCATTGAGTGAAAAAAGATTAACCTGTGAAGGTTAGAAAGTTGAGAAAGTGAGAATTTTAGCTGTAGTATGAGCTTCTTTAATTTCCCTATTTTTGTCACTTGTTAAATACAAAACATAGGAAAAGTCCTCCTCTTACCATGTCTTGTTGGTCATAATCAGCAAAGATCTCAAAAATCTTCACTAATGGATATGTACCCAGTACATAAAGATTTTATCCCCTTAAGACTGATAATATCCCCTTATTGTCTGATAAAAATCCTCAAAATAATCCTCAGGGATTCACTCTCAGGTATATCGTAGAATCTTTAAGGTTGGAAAAGACCTCTAAGATCATCTAGTCCAACCATCCACCTACCACCAATATTGTCCAATAAACCACGTCCCTAAGTACTACATCTGCCATTTCTGTAAACATCTCCAGGGACAGTGACTCCACCACTTCCGCAGGCAGCCTATTCCATGTCTGATCACTCTTTCTGAGAAGAAATTCTTCCTATTATCCAACCTGAACCTCCCCTACAACATGGGGACAATATTAATTAGTTTTAGGAGAAATCATAAGAAACCAACAGAGGACTTTTCCCTGTCCTTAAAGTGTTACAAATGGCTTGTTGACAAAATCAGGTCTGATGGCAAACGCTCATATTTCTGTCCATCTGCCTAACCACAAGACTGCTCTTTTTGCCTTTTTTCTGCACTATAACTTAAACTTGGGATATTTAGCAAATGGCATAATAAAGGAATGCAGAAAACAGTCTCCACACAAGAACTTTCTCTGTACCGAAAGCTGGAACATGATGATATATTCCTAAACCTGTACATTTTACCCCTATTTAAAAGCAAGGTGTATTAACTTGGACATAATGGTATCCTAATGTCAGTGATGACTGCTTTCAGTCAGGTCAGCCCTGGCTGCAGATGGAAAAAAAAAAGTGCATACCAACACCCTTTTAAATATACCTAAAGATATGGAGTTCTTTTCCAGAGGTTGAAGTGATAAAGGGCATTCCTGTTTCCAGCACACAAATTGGAAAAATGTGCTGAGACTGCTGAAGGCAGTTCTGTTAGTTTCTCACCTTCCCACTTCAGATTGCTCAAGATCTTACACTACAGCTGCATTCCCCATATTGGCCAGTATATCAGTGGCTCCTGATACAGTTGGAAAGAGATAAGGTGTTTTAGATCATTAAGATTTGAATTAAATATTATTTTATCCCTCTAAGGAGAACGTGACATCTGATTGCATCTTTGACCACAGGCTGTTTGAAGAAGTTTGCCTGGCAAAGTCTTCTACTACAAGATCAACTGGAGGTGCAGCATCTTTTTCTATTTCTGTACTAGTAAGACTTCATCAGCCTTTCTGCACGCTCTATCCTGCTGTTCTGTTCTGTTCTGTTCTGTTCTGTATTAAAAGCAAGTACTCTTGTTTGAGATGCATAAACACATTTGTGTAATCCTGTCAACCAGAAAATCAAAGATGGTCAGTGAGGACAAGGAAAGGGATCTGCTGAAGCAAAAATATTCCATCATATTAATAGCTACTCAGCAACAAGCTGCTCAGATTACATGTTAAATAGAAGAACACTGCATTCTCGGCAGAACACTGTATCCTTGGCTGCATCAAAAGAAGCATGGTTGAGGGAGGTGATCCTCCCCCTCTACCCTGCCTCGGTGAGGCCACATTTTAGACTACTGCGTCCAGTTCTGGGCTCCTTCTAAGGAGATATTCAAGACCCATCTGAACACCTACGTGTGTGACCTACTGTAGGGAACCTGCTTTGGCAGGAGAGTTGGACTTGATGATTTCTTGCGGTCCCTTCCAATCCCCACAATTCTGTAATTCTGTGATTATTAGCAATAGAACTATTCAGTCACCAATAGGTGAATTCTTCAAACATTTCACTAGTTTCTGCAGCAAGCTTATGGTGTTATACTCAAAATGTGCATCTGTTAGACTGAGAAGTGAAGTTGGTTTGTAGCAGGCAGAAGTATGGCCACCTGCCAAGGAACGGCCATCCCAAAGTTCCTCCTCCTCTGTGTTGAAAGGTTCCCTCTGGGAAGGGGCCATCTTTAAACAGAGCCGTACGCCACTTCTAACTGCATATATTACTCTGAATAGCGCCAGACAGTTTCTTCAAAATGAATATTCTGCAGGGAGGTCAGAAGGAAGGAAAAGCTCTCTTTTAATTTCCCTCAATTTTTCTGTCATTTTTTTCCCAGTTTTTCCCTCCTGTTTCCATGTTTGTGTGCTTTTTCAGGCCACCTCCAAAAGGGATTTAGCATGAGATACAGTATGTTTGTTCATTTATTTATGCTTTTTTTTAAATTGTCTTTTACTTTTTAGTCAAGAATACAGGCTCTGCCTGGAAACTTTTCTCATAAATGTAAAATGTGAGCAATTGTATTGCAGTGTATATACATTTCCAGCTAATGCATAGCTAGTGAGCAGTGCTCCTGGTAGAGTTGTTGGAGATTGATGAGGATATACCATAAAATATTTAAGATTGAAGAGTCAAAGCATTTGTAGCTGATGTGGCTGACCAATAAAGCTGTAGGTGTAATAAGTTAACATCAAGTATATAGCTTAGCTCTCAGAAGTTACCAACTCCTGTCAGAGAACTGCTGTGTCATTAATTTTAGACCAGTGACCTAGAGAGAAAAAAAAATCTTTAAAAAATACATTTTTTTTTCAACTAGTATGTTATTTGATAATAAGCTGACACTAAACATTAAAATACTCTTGTGTTTTTATGCGATGAATAAACTTCAGGCTCTGGGAGTAGCTGTAAAAATGTTTCAGTCCTTCCTGGAGTCATCAAGTAAAGAAAATGGTAGAGGACAGTAACCAAGACTTCTGACAGAGAATAAAAGCACTTTGTTACTTGTGCTGTAAACTTTCTAGAGTTAGGTGGACTGTCGGATGAAGAGCAGGATCAAAGCCTTGAGACCATAAATGGTCAGGTCCACAGCATCAGTAGCATAAAGACATATCTCCCTTCTTACTGAAGCTTCTTGAGTAAGATATGTGCATTTCTGTATGTGCAGAAGGGATACAAATTAAGGATATCCAACTATTTTTTTTTTTTACTTACATTTAAAAACAGAAAACATATCTGTTTTATCCAGAACAATATTCTATCATTCTTATACTGAGTTGGCAATTTTTGGGGGATCATTGTCACACTAAGGAGTTAAGGAGTAGCGTGGTAGAGTCTGGCTCTAGGTGATTTTCCTAAATACTGGTTCTACTAAGTAAAACAACATTTGATGCAATCTAGTACCAAGAGGAAGATCCAAAGGATGTGGGAAGTCTTTCATTATTCTAAACTAACAAATGCTCAGCTGCTCAGTGTAGGCAGGAGCGTGGTATGTGCAGAGGCTGCTTAACCTATGCAGTTGTCATCAGCGAAGAAGTCCATAATGGAAGTTGTCAAAAATCCAACAAAATGTTTGTCTTGCATGAGTCAGGTGGTGGAAAAGCTTGTGTGCAGAGATGCATTTGCAGACCATTCTACTGAAACACTACAGAAACTCCAGCTTCTTATAAGATATTTAAGTAACCGAGTTTACTGAAGATAAGAAAGAAAGGAACCTTTTCTAATCCTGAAAAGCCATTCTGTTGAAGGCTAGGCAAGGGAGAAGTAATAGACAGAACAGGGTGATGTAATTATACCTGTCAACCTTCAAAAAGTTATGGTCTGAGAAATAACACACACAAGGAGGAGGCACATGATATATTCACAATTAAGATAAACACTGAATATAGAGAAGGAATTCAAACTTCCTCCTCAGTCTGCATATGGCAGGAACAAATATGCTAATTACATATTTTTCCATTTTATAACCTCTATATTTTGCACATATTCTCCAAGTCCTTGAAGTTCTTCAGACACACTATCCAGTTCAGCTGTTTCCACCTGTTGGAGTGAGGCTAGAGGAAGCCACAAGGATACTCAGAGCGTTTGAACACCTCTCCTAGGAAGATAGACTAAAGAGAGTTGGGCTACTTCAGTCTAGAAGAAGGCTCCAGAGAGACCTTATATTGGCTTTTCAGTACATTAAGGGGGCCTGCAGGAAAGACAGGGAGGAACTCTTTGATGGGGGAGTATAGTGATAGGGCAAGGGATAATGGCTTTAAACTGAAATAGGAAGGTTTAGATTAGATTTAAGGAAGAAATTGTTCACTGTGACTGTCATGAGGCCCTGGCATAGGCTGCCCAGAGAGCTGTGGATGCCCCATCCCTGGAGGTGCTCAAGGCTTGGCTGGATGAGGCTTTGAGCAACCTGATTGAGTGGGTGGTGTTCCTGCCCACGGCAGGCAGTTTGCAATGATATGATCTTTCATGATAACGACATGATCTTCCAACCTCTACCATCTGTAGTCAATAATGAATCTATGATATGGCAGTGGGTATTATGAATTGCAGCACAGTGGAGATGAAGGAAACAGACATTAGCTGATGCAACATGAGTTCACATAGGAAATTTAAAATGTGATATATTTATAAGATAATAGTTCATCATCAAGAACTGCTGTGTGCACCCTTAGTTAGCTTTAAGATTGTTTGAGGTAGCTTAGCCTACTTCAGAAATGGAGCAAATTTTTTTTTAAGAAACATGTTATACCAGTGACTACATAGGGAGTTATTTTAGATCAGTTAAAAAAAAGAGTAAAATAAAAAATAAAAAAAAATCTTTGTATGTAGCAAACAAAACATTTAAATATAATAAATAAATCCCAGTAGGGCCTACCTACCTGTGACCAAAAAAAACCACCAAAAACAATACAAAACAACAACAACAACAAATGAGATCCAGAAGGCAAAAAGTAAATGAATATATTTTAGCATCAAGTCATATGAGGTTACTTTAACTAAATGTATCTTCACTGAACATAATTGGCAGCAGCATAAATTACTGCAGGCTATTATAAATTAAGATGGCTGAAATGATTTTAAATAGCCAAAGGTATAAAACAGACTGAAGACTCTATTTCTTGATGAAACACAATATTTTGGAAAGGAATCAGTGTATCAGCTGGAATACCAAGAATTTAAAGTTGTAGCCAGGGAGGAATCCAGGACCTGCCTTTTTCTAGGGGTGAAGTCTAGTTCAGTGATATTTGGACTCAAAATTGTATTTGATATTCTCAGAGATTGCACGGATACTTACTGTTATACTACTTTACGTGAAGGTTTTTTGTTGCATTCAGAATTGGGTGGAGACCATGATGGTAGGCAGGATCTCCTACAGAACTCTATACCTCTCTCCAATCACAGCTGGTTTTTAATTAGTGATTAAAAAAGCATAAACTAATATCTCCCTTGAAAGAATACAGAGTACTCTGGAAAAAAAATCAAAGTTATGAAATACTGTATATTTAGGGTTGGATTTTTATTTTTTTATTTTTATTTTTAACAAAAATAATAAATGGAATGGAACTGAATGATGAAGGAAATCAAAAGAAAGCCTGATATAAGAAAGAAGCCTGGTAAACATGGCAGCAGATACATTTGCCTCAAAGAGACAACATTTGCTATCTAAAGTCTCCTCAAGTCATCTGTCCAAGCAAGAATAACAAATACATGTTTTGCCCTTTTTGGATTACATCAATATGATGCAGCTGCTGCCTCAGATGGAGAAAGAAATAATTAAGTGAGGGTGAATGCCAAAAGTAAGATAGCTTTTAAATTGAAAGCTCTAAACATTGCAGACAGCCCTAGATATGAGATTATCTTTACTATTTGAAGTAATAGTAAGAGCCTTTTTTGTATTCTGTATAAGAACCTTTCTAAAATACACTGTAATGATACACATGCTCTGAATATTTTTAATTAACATTTTAATAAAACTAGCAGAAACAACGCAGGATTAAAGCAAAAAAAAAATCTTAAACTAAATTTGACATTGCAAAATTGCATGGCTCTCATACAATGGGATTTGGGTTTTATTGCCTTAGTGATCTATATTTCTTGGAAGTAATGCTGTTTTCTGGAAAAACAAACAAACAAAAAAAATGTGGACAGAAACTCTAGTAATATTTTGTAGTTAGTTTTGAGTGGCCTAAGGGTTATCTCCCTGCTGAACAAAGTCATCAGTCAGAAATAAATATACAGAACAGAAACACAGCTAAATGCCCTATCACTTAAGTAAAGGAATTAATAAAGGAATTTCCTCACTATCAACCTGAAGAAGAACTGGTGTTATTATCAGAACTTATAGGTTTTGCTTTCCAAATTGCAAATTTTCACAAACACTTTGAAACACTGACAATTAATGAATTCCACAAGCTTTTGAAAAACTGCACGTAGCTAGAAATCCCCAGGCAAGCCATCAGAAATACTAACATACTCAGTGATTGTGGCCATAAGCTTTTGTAATTAGCCAATTTTCAAAAAGAAAAACAAAGTGAAATGAATGGTATAATGAATTAGGCATGAAGAATGGCTCACTTTTTTGCTTACTCTGGAATCAATATTATTCATCTATATGGGAAAACTGGACCCTTATTCTTCTCAGCTGAAAATATGCTCAAATAATAGACCTGTATGAAAATGTTCTGTTCATCTTATAAATCAGTCAACCACATACATGCCTAATGCTGTCAAAATCATGTATGGAAAAGCATTTATTTTTCCTCTTTCCAGATTTTATTCAGACAGAATTTTTTTTTTCATTGTAATTAATCCAATATCTGGAATTGAAATTTATTCCCCAAATACTGAAGTTATACATAACTTGCTTGCTCTTTATAGTGAATATTCAGTTGATTTCTTTTATGTTCAACATCAATTATTGTTCCAGCTTTATACTTCTGGTGCCCTACAGTTAAAAGCTTGATTGTCCCATATGGAAGGCATGCACATGAAAATAAAAGAATGTTGAAATAATTAATAACAATCAAAAAGATTTTATGTAACTTTTATTTAACTCTACCAAGGAAACAAGATATAAAAATTTTAGCTGACAAAAAATAGTTCAGTAAGTATAATAGACTTTGGCAAGACATGTTACCTAATATTCAGTATACCAGTGAGTAAAATAAAAATTTAAAATCCAAGCAGAAATCAAAGCAGATCATTAAAACTTGATGAAGGCTAGTTAAATGAGAAACTGAAAGCAATTTACCAATACAAAGTCATAGCTAAGACAAAATCTTGCTTTGTAGTAGCTCAAACTTTCCAGAAAAATTATGGAAAAAATCTAAGTAATCAGTGGTACAGTTTTTCCATGGAGTAAACTTTTTGGACTGGTAAGTAATAATGATGGCAAACTACTTTCTGTAATACTCAATAAGAAGATCTTCACTGGACAACGTAATTATTACCAGAAGTTAAGCTCCATATATCTAAGATTATAAACTGTTGTTAGGGGAATATAATGACACTACAAAGGACTGGCAGATAACCTACGAGAAATTATCTGAGAAGTAGTTAAAATAAAAGAGAGGTGATTTAGATTAGATGTCAGGGGGAAATTCTTCACTGTGAAGATGATGAAGCACTGGTAACAGTTGCCCAGAGAAGTTGTAGATGCTCCATCTTATCCAAATTATTTAAGAAAAAAAGTTTCAGAATTACCATAACTTTCTCTGAATGTGTCTAAAGTAAAACAAAACAATGTTTTTTAATTTAAAAAGGGTAGGTTTAGATTTGATATAAAGAAGAAATTTTTCACTGTGAGGGTTGTGAAGTAGAGGACTAGGCTGCCCAGGGAAGATGTGGATGCCCCATCCCTGGAGGTGCTCAAGGCCAGGTTGGATGGGGCTCTGGGCAGCCTGAGCTGGTGGGGGGCAGCCCTGTCCATGGCGGGGGTTTGGAACTGGATGATATTTGATGTCCCTTCCAATCTAAAGCATTTTGTGATTCTATGAAACACAAGCTGTAGAATGTTAAGCCCATGTAATTACAACCTCTGTATAAAATCCTGCTTCCTCTTCCTATGCTTATTCTGAAAATAAAAGGCAGAAACAATAGCTTAATGAATTCTATGAATCTGAAAAGAATTTTTGTTGTAAGGACATTAGGAAGATCAATGCATTTTCTTCAAAATGAGATTAAGAATTGATTTGCTCCTGATTTGCATGTAACTACTTGGGAAGTGACTGCTGATATCTTGGCTTACTATGAAACAGAATATCAAAACTTGAGGAAAGTTGCATGATACACATTGTAGACTTTCAGGGTAATTATCAATAGAATAAGACTGAATAATTTCCTAACGAATGTGCTAAAATTTAAAGGAATATTGTAGACTGGATGCAGGAATTACTGGGTGAGTTTCTATGGGCTGTATTATTTAGGAAGTCAGGCTGTTATAGGCCGTAATGTTCCTTCTAATTTAGAAGTCTATTAACGGTATTTGATTGTGTCTTTTACTTCACTGTTATGCTTCCTGCAGGGTCAGAAAATGGTGGAGAGAAGCACAATGAACATCTAGGCTTGGAACAGAAAAGCAAAATCAACTAATTCAGAATGCCTTGTAATGGTTAACAGAATATTTAATTCATAACAGACCACGAGAATTTTACTATGTAAGAGCAAACCAGCTTGGAACTGCCTGTATCTTCTTATTAAAGGCTCTTTAGTGATGAGATTAGTAATTCAATGACCAATTATTTGAGCTAATTAAAATATGAAATGGCAATATATTTTATATTGGTTTTGAATGTGTTAAAGTGAGCTTATGACAGGACTAGCCTTCAAAATTATATTGAAACTAACCATGCATTCAGCTTAAAGCAATGGGAAAGAATTAGCAGCTCTGTATGTAGTTCCCATATATTCATCGCCCACAAAGAATTCCTGATCTGAAAATGTTTGCAATGAAGTTCCTAAGCTACATATAAAAGTACCAAACTACAATTTTTTTTCATCTAGTTTGCTACACAAAAAAATTGAAGCAATCCTGGGGAGAGATTCATTTGACTGTATTTTACATGTGTATCTTAGGATGAAATTAATTGCACCACAGAATAGCTTGTTTCTCTCCATTGATTCCATAAGGGTGCTAATGGGATGACACCAGCTAGCTGGTTCAGATATCTAAATGTATGTGTCTACATGTGCATTAGGTGACTAAACTCCCATTACAGATGATAGAGATCTAATTAACAGTCAGTGGAGCTAGGGCAATTCAGTTGACTACAACTGTGCGTCCATTCAAGGGTGAACTGAAGCACCTTCTGGAGTCCATTGACAGTATTAACTACAGTTGGTTAACTTAGAGGGAGCCTGGACACATAGCTCATAGTAAGAGACCAAAACATGCATATTCTTAAAGGCATAATATGATAGGTGTAAATTTACAAAATGAAGAAAGATTGTAGGAATGCAGGCAAGCTGGTACACCCTGAACTATGCCAGGCACACCATCATCAGCTCATGCAGCACTTCCCACTTTGGAAAGGCTGAAGGCATTACTGAGCTTCAGTCTGTATATACTTTCTTTTGGTTTTCAGGAGAATACATGGAAGTGCATTTTGTCTGTTTAGTTATTGAATCTCAGTACGGAAATAACTGTACAGAAAACATACACTGAGCTGAATTCTCAGCTGTCTGTTTCCAGGGAATTTCTCTCCCATGGAACAACCTACCCACTACTTCTTTTTAAAAAGGGACTCATAAACCAATGTGTACTTTGACTCAGTGCAAATAAGGCTGCCTTCAGTTTGTCTGGTCACAGAAAAATGCTATTGCTTCTTCATGGTAGTTTGAAATATGGGGAAATGTTGCAGACTGACATAAAGAGAGAAGCTGGTAAAGAAAGGCCTCACAAATTAAGAGGATTGGGATTGATACACTTCTTTGTTTACTTGTAGAAAATAAAAATGCTCAGAAGGAGGCCAAAAGAAAATGAGAAAGAGATACAGAAGATGGTTACAGGATTTGCAACAAATAAATAACTTGAAATGGATGCAGGAGGAATTTAGAAACTGGTGGAGTGATTCAAGAGAGGGAAAAAGTAAGGCAGTGGGAGAGGGATGTGATGCTCAGAGGGACGTGATGCTGATGGCTCTGCTTTCCTGGATCAACCTGGTTTCCAGTCACTGATTTTTCACTCAACAGCTGAGGAAGTCAGGGCACTCTGGAAATGAGGTTTGCTACAAAACCAATCACTGAGTCCTATATTAATGTTTGCGTTCTTTCTTTTCCCAATTACTTGATTTTTATGTTAGGTAAGAGAAAAAGATTTCTCTTTTATTCTTCATTTTTCTATTTAAGCTGAAGTTTCTGACTGACTTTTTCAATTGAGTACAATGTACCATGCCTTTAAAAAGTAATTTCAAGTCAAACACAATCTTTCTTATTCTGTAGCTGTCACTAGGGAATATGAAGCAGCTGTGGAATCCTTGGGATAATTGTGGTATCTGAGAAGCAGGATAATCACTAGAACATTTTTCTGACTATTTAACATAATCTATGTGTATTCAACAGTCTGGCCCTTTATGAGGTAAACACAGCAGCCATGCGGATGGTGAAGGAGAGAAGACAGGCTAGCCATATAGGTATTAACTGGAGGCATAGTTAAAACAAGTAATAAGATAAAAAGCTGTGCTCAAAATTCAAAGTCAAATATTCAAATTAAGTTCTTTGGCCCTGTTCTACTGCCTTTCGGGATTTTATGTATTGTTCATTTTAATATGTTGAGGAAAAGTCCAGATGAATGGATCAGAAACTATTGCTCCCACAAAAGGAAATAATAAATGTACATTTTCTATTGGTACATGATAGATATTCTAACCAATGAAGTAATTTCTAGTTGAAATCCTTATTCCAGTGAAGCAAACAGGCAATTTTTCTCTGACTTTAAGGTAACAAACATCCATGGGGGTGCTCTGTTTTCAGTGGTTTTGCCCCAGTCTTCCATCTGTTGTACTTAAGCAGAGAGACAGTATAGCATATATTTAGATATGGGTAACTGTGTAAATGTGATGAAAGCTGACCAAATAATGTACTTTTTCTTTTGTTTAACCAGTGTAAAGTTTGTCCGTGTTCTGAGTATGTGAGCAATGTTTTTGTAATTCCTTTTAAGGATCTGGGAGATTAGATGAAATGATCTCAAAAATTCTGAAAGGCAAAGTTCATGAGTGACTCAGATAAGTGTTTCACTTCCCTTGTTTCCCCCATCCCCTTCTCCTTGTGCAGCTTATGATTAAACTGAGGCTTTAACAGAGAGAACAAATGACAAGTTAAATATAATAAAAATAAACAGTTTCCTTTAGAACAGCTTTATGATGATAACACCTGTTCTTTTATGTTTATTTGATTAAAGGTGAATTTATTGGCTGCTCTTCCCATATTACTGATCCTTTATGTCTTGAACATCTCCAGTTGAGCCAAGAAACAAAATTGGTTAAAACCATGAATATCTAGCTGTGATAAAATTTCTCAGAAGTGCATCCTTTTTTTTCTTTTCTGATCAATTGTCAAGAATCTGTAGGATACACCATCACATCCATACAACCACATGTGGGACAGAATGAAGAAGGCGGCCAGTCGGAATGAATATGCATAGGTCAAATTTGCAAAGCTACTATCAGGTTGGGCTAGGCAAACTCTTCTGCGTGCTCCCACTTTTCAACAGCACTGCTGCCCAGAAAACTCAGCCATTGCTCTGAAAAAATCTGTTATTTGTTTCTTTAAATGAATTAAATTGAACTTCAACAGCGAGAGAGAGCACAAGATATCTTCATTTCAGACCCATTTCATATATACAGTATTTGCCCAATGCTAGGAAGCAGGCTGGACATAGAGTAAGAACTTTGGCTTAGGCATCACTTATCATTGCATTAACCTTTTTAGCTATGCTGGGATATCTTTCTCACACTCAAATCCTCCTCGAGATATATCAACAATATTTCAATACAGATGAATTGTGTTTTCTGACAAAATCGTGTTGTAAAAGGTTTGATTTGCTGTATTCATTGTGTAGTGCAGCTCTGAAAGATGGCTAGTGGAGATAAAAGTACCCAGACCTGGAGGTTAAGAACAGCAGCCAAGACAGAATCATCTGGGGCTGTACAGTTAAAGACTTGTAAAAATAAAGAAAAAAAAAAAGCAAGTTTATCCATTGGTTCATCTATTGCATTCCTAACAGGTATTTCTCTCATTCTTGGTGAGAAAATCTATTTTAAGTCTTCCATTGCTGCCTCAAGCCTTTATATGAAATACCAGTGTAGCTTCCCCTGTGCAGTCACAGTTAAAAATGACCTGAATAACACATATCCCCTGCTGCCTAGATAACATGATGTTCATTGTTAGGAGAAGCTATCATCTCATGTGAGACAATAACATTTCCCAACTAACACGCTTTCTTTCTGTTTCACATCTCACCCCAGAACAATTGGCAGGATCAATAACAGGCACAGCTGTTTCCATGAGGAGTCTCAATTCCTGGTTGCCCGATACCGGCATTGTACTGGAAGTTTCTTATTTCAAGAAGCATTGCCACAAAGCAGAAAAATAACTCTCTCAGGAAGCATCAGACAATTATGCAAGGAAAAGATTTTTTATTATAACTTGAATTAACCAGATTCTGTTTTCTTTTGTATTGTTGGAACAAGCAGAACTTGTTCTACTTCTCTGGAGTGGGGCATGTTTGAAGAATTGCATGCTGGTATCTTGAACAGGCACAGTACATAAAGTAAAAAGTAAAACTGAATCTGCTTCATAAGGACCTGGCTCAAAAAACAAAAAAAATCAGTTTATCATTGTCAATACCCATGTTATTTCTATGTGCTCCTTCTGTATCCTAATTGTACATCATGAAAGTTGACCTGAGTCCACAAAAGTGATGGGAATCATAAATATCTTTGTAGATAACTAGAAATACAGTGGCATTTACAGTTCTAGCACTTTTAAGGGCATACACCAGCTATTCATATAGAGATTTAAGGTGGAAATAAAAAAATAATAGAAATGATTATACAGTGATAGTCAGAGGCAGCCAGGTTAAATGAATCCATACTAACACAAGAAGAGACTCCTTACATTACCATTCCTTTCTAGGGGTTGACAAATGCAAGGAAGGGAAGATGTGTGTGTCAGGCTTCTCTGAATATGATACAATAAGGTCATAATTAGACACAATAGAGAGCAGTGAGATGACAACATTCAGCATGGTACAAGATGAGACTACTGGACATCACAGATGAAATTGCAGGCACTTGCCCTGTTATTTAAAACAGAGACTAATTTGGAGAGTAGAAATTGACGTACAATCCTTGGTGTTTTTTCTGCACTTAAAATTTGGTCTTATTTGTGAAACATTTTTATACAGTGTAGATTCGTAGAGAAATCATACTGCTCTATTTTAATCCTCACAGAAAGACTACATCTGAGAGCACTTCAGTCATTCCTGAGCATGCTTTTCAGATGGCACAGCATGCTGCCTCTGGTGTGCCCTCCTGTACCTCCGTATCCACCTCCCTCATGATCATTTTGGAATGATTCATTCTTCAGCCTTCATCCCTGCACCGATGAATCACTGTGCCCACAATCCACATGTGCATGTCAGACTTACAATTTATAAATTGGGGGAACAAGCTGACAGTGTTCAGAAGACATGGTGTTACATAAATGTACTCTGGTACTATTTTCATCTGTTTCATCATTGAAAGACAACAATGAACAGAACATGTTACTGAGTTTGGCCTACAAGGAGGAAGGATTAACCACAGTACTGATCATATCCTAATCAGGAAGTGTCCCATACACATTTTTTCAAGACTACTTGAATTTTTGTTGCTTAAAGCACAGAGATTTTTTTCAGGAATATCATCTATATGTGATTTTTGTTGTTGTTGTTAACTAATCGTACCTCTTACTGTGACTAGTCAAGTTCTGTCATGCTGAGTAGTGAAAATTCTAGTACAAAGCACATGAAATGGAGGAGACTGACTGCCACCATTAGTACTAATGACAACTGTGATCCATCAGGCTGCCAGGAACCAAGTCAAACCAAATAACTTCAAAGGGATGTCATGCTAATGGAATAAATAGAACTCTGAATTATGTTTTCAAAGCTTCCACACTCAGGACCTAGTGCACATGTTCAGCAAAACAAAGAACAAAGTTGTGTTCTGTGCTCTCTGCAAATGACTTTGCCACACAGTAAGTTATTACAGCATTCTGTGATTCTGTGATAGAGAATTATTATTTATGCATTCTGTGGTGACTCTTTGGGCCCATTTTGATCTCTGGCTCACTGCATAAGGCAAGAGGACTAAATCAGTGTATCTTAGCTGTCATAAAAGAAAGGTTAAGCTATCTAGCATTTGAAATGGGATGTCGCAAGTAGTTGGTGTTCACAGACTGTTCCTGCATGACACTGTTGAGTGGTAACCTGAATATGTATTGTGAATCCTAATCATCTAATTGCTCTGCAGAAATTAATCTACAGATATCTACAGCAAGAAAACCCTTGTCTTCATTACTGAGGAGAGTTTAAATACTGAGCAGCATGCAGAAACTCTGTAGATGAAAAAATTTCAAAGAAGTTAGGTTTAGGCTTTGAAATTCACTTCTGAATGAGAACAGAATAAAATGTAAAACTCTGATTTAATTTTCCTTCATCAATGCCTTCACAAAGCTACAGTAAACAGCATGTATTTTTCAAACAATATATACTGCAGCATTAGAAGGAGGAAACAAAATACCCTGAATTTTTAATATACTGTCTGAATCAGAAACTGCTGCTATGGAAGCAATATCTGCAGGTACCTCAAAATACATAGGACGAGGGGCAGCTTCTTGGATGGTTTCAAAATATCAAAATGGTATGCTATGTAATGGGAAATGTGTAAGGAGATGATGCAGAACCATAAGAATGCAACAAGAAAGCAATAAATAAATAAATGCCCCACCTAAAAAGTTTTATACACATTTTTCATGACATCAAGCACATAGTTATGTAGTACATAGCTCAGGGAGATGGAAAAGTAATTGAGGAAATATCTATGTCATGGCAGAAAGATTTAAAGTCATAGGTCACTTGAGCACATTAAAAGGTCATTCAAGCTATCATCCCTATCTGGAAACTCAGAAACATTAATGGCTCTAACAGGAAACAATTTCTGAAAGCCACAGATGAAGGCATGGAGCAATTATCCCAATAACTATTGCAGTAACTGCATTTGTCCCGTTCTGACCAATGATGAGAACATTTTGCTTGCTGTAGTTAAACAGGACAGCTCAGGCTGGGAGGGAGCTCAGGAGGTGTCTGGGCCAACCTCCTGCTCACAGCAGCATCAGCTCTGAGGACAAACCAGGCTGCTCAGGGCTCCATCCAGTTGGGTCCCAAAACCTCCAAGGTTTCACAGCCAGACTCTTCTCATAAGAGGCAATGGGCATAAAATGGGAAATTCTATTTAAATGTAAAAAAAAAAAAAAGCTTTTTTTTTTTTTTTTTTTTTTTTTTTTACTTCAGTGAGGATTGTCAAGCATTAGAATAGGTTACCCAGAGAAATCTGTGGAATTGCCATCCTGAGAGATATTCAAAACCCATCTGGAAAGAGCTCAGAGAAAACTCCTGTTTCCAAGAGTGGAGACTAGACCATTACCAGAGATCCTTTCCAACTGCAGACATTCTGTGACTTCCATCAAGTATGCCATTACTTGACTGTAAGCCTCAGTTGGTTTTTCACCTCTTCCTTTAGCCCCTTCACAAAGCAAAGGCCTGGGAGAACATGATGAGGCCCAAGGCACAGAAGACCTCAGTCTAATTGCATTCAATTGTTGCTAAATCAATCACTCTGTTCAGCCACACCCACTTGTTCAGCTTTTTCCTACTGAAATAACAGTAGCTGCTCTTTGGGTTGCTGTTGCTACTCCTTGTAAGCACCACCACCAGGTGAGGTTTGGTACGCCTGCATGTCTGAGCAATGTTTCTAAATTCTTTCATTGCTACCTGCCATTGATTCCCCTTCTGTTTGCTGTTCCATAGTGAACTCTCTGCTTAGACTTACCAGTTTGCTGACATGCCTACTTGTTTTCCTGAGTATTGGGATGGACCATTCTTGCTGTCGGACTATACTGTCCTTAAAGACTTACCAGCTTTTCTGAGCAATGTCACACCTCAGAGTTACCTCCAGTGGAACAGTTGCCTTATCCAGCTAATGTCTGTCTGCCAAGAGTCCAGGTTAACTGATCTGTTCCAGCCTTCTTCATTCCCTTTGGGACCTTCCACTCCATGATTTCATGGTTGCTACATGCTAATATCTTGGTCACTTGAGCCAGTTCCCTGTCCCACAGGCAGTCCCAGCCTGCTCATTTTCACTGTTCTTAGCCAATCACTGGGCAAGAAATGAGAATCTGTCATCTGAATATGATGAAAACAAGATGTTAGGAAACATAAACCAGTAAATTGTTGTGACTGCAGGATCATAAACAGCTTCAGAAGCAAAACCAGAGTTGTACATTATAGCATCTAATCTGAGTAATATACTTAGATGCTAACTGGGAATAGTAAATTTTGAATGAATGTTTATAAATCACTGGATATTATGAAGGTTTCAAAAATCATCACTATTTATGGAACTAGCAGTAATTTAAAGAAATGCTGACTTTCTATCTTACATATCAGCTACTTCACTGTTTGCAGTGTTTTTGATCTTTGATTTTCTGAGTCACTGTAGTACTTTCTGCCTTGCAAACTGAAACCCCTGAACTTCATTTACAGATAAAGGCCTTGTAAATTTGAATTTGGAGCATTTCAACACAGATAGTTAAATAAGTCGACAAATAATCCCATGTCTGGCATGGTCACTACCTTAATATAACCTGGAATCAGAGCTTGTACGTGGAAACTGCTTTTCCTAGATTCATATGCTTTCTTGTCATTGTATTGTTGAAAAGTGATCAAAAACTAAAATTATTCTTCAACATTTTAGATGAATAAAGCACTGATGGAGGTAATTCATCCCATTTGTTCCTGGGGAACAGAGCACTTTGTAATCATGGCCTCAGAGGAATCTTCGGGAGCATAATTTACCCTCTGTGTATTTAATCCCAGTTTTCTTAGAAACACATTCTAAAATGTTTTCAATCCAATATACATTTCTATGCTGATGCTATTTTCAGAAGCAGAGTTAGCAGGTTTTGAATTTTGTTGAAGATTTTTATTTAAGGGCAGACAAGCATTTTGGACTCTTGTGTCAACACTTGAAAGACTTACTAAACATCAAAACCAGCAATATTTCCATCTGCTCTGCTTTTGTGTCTCATTCTATTATGATTATATACATATGCTGCAAACTGAATGCTGATTTCAAACAGTATGAAAGAACAACACAGTGAATAGCTATTGACCAGTAGAAAATTTTTTCTATATTAACATTTGATAATTGTTAAGTGTTGTCTTTGAAATAAATGTCTCGTCAGTCAGAAATATCAGGAAATTTCACTAGTGCTTACAAAACTCAACGTGATGAATTTGGCTTTGGATGCACAGACATAATCTTTTCTGGCTGAGTGGGGAATTTTATGTTTAACATAACTGTGCACTGAGAGTAGAATATATGTGATAAGTATGTGAAATCAGATAGATCTTCACGGAGGTGAATCATGTGCAAACATTTCCCAAGTAAATATTTAATTAGCTGCTCTTACTGGACTGTAATCGTTTGACATCGTTCCTCTGTGCAATTAAAATAGACAGTAGAGTAATAGACAATGAAGTCTGATAAGGTGACACAGATCTTGTCTGCTGAGTCACCAAAGCTTGACTTTGAGATGCTCCACAACACAGTTCAGAGGAACTACTGTCAGATAATGCTGGTGGACATGTCCAGACAGCTTCACCCCAATAAAAAAAAGGTAATGCAGGGCAAGATTCCTGGGAAGGAGGATCAGAGAAGCTGAGGATGATTTGGAAATAAATTCTAGAAACAAATCTGCTTTGTAGAAGGAGTTTAGAAAGAAAGACAACGTTGAATAACTGTTTCCAAATTTCCTGCGAATTGAAATGTTGGGAACAGGCTGGGCTTTTTTAGAAATGTGGGCTGTTAGTAGGGAGTTTTGCCACTTTAGAGCTTTACTCTGATGGTGCTTCCCCAAGTACTATTTATCCCATGAAGAAGTGGGAAAGTCTATCTAAAAGGGAAACATGGAGGCAAAGGGTATTCAGTACTGGGAGGAAAACCTTTTTTTCCTTTTTTTTTTTTCCACAGAATTAATTAACCTCCTTTTCTGTTCAAAGAGTGGATCTAATTCATGTTTGACTGAAATTCTGTTCAGCTCCTATATCTTTATTTTCTTCTGTGTACAATGTTCATTTTACTCTCAGAAGTGCAATGCTTGTTGACCTTACCAAAATAACACTCTAATCTCCAAATGTAAAAAAAAATCTTCTTGAGTCTATACAATTTTATTATGAAGGTTTCACTTTCTGAAAAGGTTCTTGTGAATGCATGGCACACTGGCACACATGCAGACCAACACCAAAACGGAACAAAGTCATCATTCAAGGCAGCTGTATCGAGGAAGGATAGAATAAATAAGTGGTCCCTTCCTTGGTGAGAATTTTACCCATTTATTTTTTAGGAACCAGAGTTGCCTGGAGCTGGACATGTTATTTTTTGTGCATTGTATAGTTCATTACCAGACCAATTATAGTTATCAATAAGAACCTTTCCTTGCTAGAATTAATATGTCCTCAACAAACTCTACAGTGGACAGTTAGACTTAGCTTATCCAAATGTACAAGTTAATCTTATTTGGCAATTAATAATGAATGTTGCCTGTATTTATTTTTTTTCTTTGGCAATGCCATTTAGAATTAGGATAGCAGACATACTGATACAATTATTTTATATGTAGTTATCCTTCCTCCTGCGGGCTATTTCTATATTGAGTTTTTCAGAGGCGTTAAAAGGCATTTTAATGATAAACTAGCTGAATTTTTAGTATAAATTATGTCTTCAGTATAAATTATGCAGAAATCTTTACTTCTGTGATTGATGTAATTATATAGCCATGTCAATATGGAGTGTCTATCACTTCCCAGCTTTCCTTGCTGAATTGTGAAGCTCACTTTGAACTGTTTTCTACTTGTAAATGATTTTTCATTGTCTTGTAGAAGTATCTTTGGAAAACACTTTTAAAAATTCCAGGACATATTTCAGTAACAACAACTCATGTTTTAAATTAAACAGCAACAAATTCATGCGTGTTTCTACTATATTTAATTTAAATTTGGGCCAATATCACAGCCTTCTGTCTTATATTTCTTCATAGCCATAGACAGAACAATCCACCTCAGAAAAATGAAGATAAATCCAAAAAACATCTTTAATTCTAATTTCTGGAAGTGAAGGATAGGGCTGGGAGGATTAAATAAGATTTACAAAATTAAAAACACCACCTCCCAGGATTTTCCTATAATTATTTTAGGGAAATGGAAGCTTTTATTCAGTTCTCCTTTATTTTCAGCTAAGCGTTCTGAATTTTTGGCTTGTACTAGTTGGTTTTATAGAACTCTAGAGACAATTAAAGTATTTCCATATTGCTTTGCTGATGTAGAGAGGCCTCAGTATTTCATTAGCAATAACAGCAATGTCAGCAGTTGAGCTCTGCAGTTGGCACTCTCTGTTCTACTAATGGTGGCCCACTGAGCAGCACATATCTAAAGCCCTCTGTGACATTGCCACACATGGCGATCTCAGCCGGTCATTCATCATGTGGGTGCCTAGAGGAATATCTGCACTGGGCACTTCTGATATTTCTGTTGAGATGCTTGGGAAGTCAGTGGGTGCTCACATCAACACCTGCTGTTTAAGTTTTGCCTGTGGGTTTATTTGGATTTATTCAGCTTATTCATGCACTTATCTTGGATATGTTCTGTAACTATTTCAGCATGCAGTCGAAGAGTCTCTGAGACATACTGGTCTTTCCTAGCACAAACAGTTTTATCCTGTGAGTTCTCATAATGGAACTTTCCAGTGAAGTTGTAATGTTCTTTTAGAGCATGTGGGAATGTGATAAAATATTCAGCAGATTCATCCTCCTCTTGGAATTTGCATAGAAATTGTATCTCTTAGAAACGACACATCAGGAAAGGAGAAAATGTTTATGAAATTTACTGACACTACATGATTTTGTTCTTTCCTTCCTCAAGTTGAAGAACAATATTATTTCATCAGCTTGTGGTTCTGGTATTCTGATATTCTACTTGATCTACCTTTAGAATAAATCTTTTCAGGAATGAAATCTGGTAGTAATAGCACTCAAACATATTCTGATGAATGCTGTCGAGGATGCCATTACAGTCCTGAAACAGTCTCCAAATGATCTTTAATAACTGAAAACAAACAAAACCAACTGACTGCAAGACTGCTGAAAGTACAAGCACCTTTGTCCTTACATTAAATCAGAATTCTCAGAGCATCCTCTATCCAGATCTTCGTAAACTTGGCTACTGTACACTGGCTATAGGTTAATGGAAAAGTGATGTTTGGTGGGATGTCACACATGATTTTCATGGGCAGGTATTGTCTTAGCAAGGCTTCTTCTCTTGAAGAAATGTACCTGCAACTAAATGTCTCAGATTTCCTTCTTGGGTCAGTCATTAATCTGATATATAAAGGAAAAGAAATGTTTGCTAGACTCTTTGTTGTATTCCTGTTTTCTTTTTCCTCTAGTCCTCTTCTGTATTGCTTCTGTTTAAAAGAATATCAGGGAGGATTGGCCCTTTTATTTCATTTTAAACTGCTATTTTTTCAGTGTTAATAGTTGTTTTATTTGAGATAATGTCAATTTCAGAGCTCACACCTTTTAAATACCTTTAAGAGTAAAGTAAATAAAGACCAAATAAACAAAAACAAACAAAAAGTATTCTTCATCACCTTTGCAATTTTTTTCAAATTAAAAAACATATTAGTCGTTTCTAAAGATACTGACAGTAAGTTTTACTTCATATGTTCTTGATTTTTTAAGTATATTTTAAAAATTCCTTAGAATACTATGTTCATAAAAATAAATATTCACCAAGTTATTCTACTACATTAACCATCCTATATCCCATCCCAAGGGAAAGATATGATTTGCTAGAGCAGCACAAGAAGCATGCCTTGATTTCAAATCAGCTGCCAGCAGAAAACAATATTGTGTGCCTGGAATGTCTGGTTAATAGCTTATAGAAATAATTGTATCAGTATTATCATCATTAGTAGCTGTACTGCTAGGAGTAAATCAAGAGGGATTCTGCTGCATTTTTCACTTCTTCCTGACTGGAGATATAGGACAAACTACCTAGTTCTTTAAATTGGTGATCATATTATAATTACAAATGACAGAAGGATGCCTTTGTTTGCAAGGTCATAGCAAATTTGTCAGGCAAAATGTAAGAAGATAACAACAACCATGTAACTGTTCTGTGTCAGGCTACACTTGCAACTCAACCTTATTGCTAACCATGATAAAAAAAATAGTAAAGAAAGAGCATTCTGAATGTAATGCCTAGTTATTTTCTCAGAATTCTCAAAATCATTTCTCTGCCACTGCAGGAGTCAGAGAAGAGTTCGCAAAGGGTAGAGACTACAGCGCTCTTTTCCAAAATGCAAATACTTGAGGAAGATCATAGAGAACTTTTGCCTGCTGTGTGAGTACTGGGTGATGGCTTGGGTGGGGCAGACAGACAGGCTTGCAAGTTACCTTTTATGTTAATTTCTTATGATTCTTTAAATGTCACTCCTCATTTTTAAGGGCCTGACTCAGAATCAATTTAGTAATTTAGTTGTAATTAGGCCTCCAAATCGGCAATAAAAAATAAGAATTTATCCTCTTAATCCAGTGACACTTGTCACAGGTTTTCTAGGGGGTAAGGATAGAATCATAGAATCATAGAATCATATAATTAGCTAGGTTGGAAAAGAACCTAGATCATCCAGTCCAACCATCCACTTACCACCAATAACCCCACTAAACCATGTCTCTCAACGCTGTATCTAAATGTTTCTTGAACACCTCCAGGGACGGTGACTCAACCACCTCACTGGGCAGCCCATTCCAGCGCCTGACCACTCTTACAGAAAAGTAGTGTTTCCTAATGTCCAGCCTAAATCTCCCCTGGCACAACTTGAGGCCATTCCCCCTCATCCTGTCACTAGTTACAAGAGAGAAGAGGCCAACCCCCAGCTCACTACAACCTCCCTTCAAGTAGTTAAAGACAGCGATAAGGTCTCCCCTGAGCCTCTCTTCTCCAGACTGAACAACCCCTGCTCCCTCAGCCGCTCCTCATAAGGCCTGTGCTCCAGACCCCTCACCAGCTTCATCGCCCTCCTCTGAACATGCTCCAGGGTCTTTGTGTCTTTCTTGAAGTGAGGGGCCCAAAACTGGACACAGTACTCGAGGTGTGGCCTCACCAGGGCTGAGTACAGAGGGACAATGACTTCCCTACTCCTACTGGCAACACTATTTCTGATACAAGCCAGGATGCCATTGGCCTTCTTGGCCACCTGGGCACACTGCTGGCTCATGCTCAGCCCAGCATCGACCAACACCCTCAGGTCCATTTCCTCTACACAGTCTTCCAGACAGAAAATCCAAGTTTTTAGTACAAACAGAAAATCCGAGTTATGAATCTATCTAAGAAATTTGTGCACAGCAGCATGTTTCGTGCTTCTCCTCAGTTATTTTTCCCCCTAATCTGTGCATAAGAGAGTCAGACACTTGAAGACATATTCTGCTGTGGGACTTTATCGGGAGGTTCTTCACAGCTTCTGGAAACAGAAGAATGATAACAAACAGCCTTCAGACTCTAACACCTAAATGTGGTTGCACAACTGTGTGAACTGTTTGCACCTTTAGGTATCTTGTCGGATACATATTTAATTCCTTGTTGAAGTAGGGCTTCTTTTTTTTTGTTGTTTCTTTGTTTGCTTGTTTGTTTCAGTTGTTGCTGAGTTAAATTTTTGGAAGAATAAACTTTTTTTCAACCATTCAGTATACCTCCACTACGTTTATGACAAATACTACATGCCTTGAAATAAATTTTTGCAGAAATATATTTTCTTTTTACAGAACTGCTTAGTTTAGGAGGCAGAGAAATTTAAACACAGTCTCTTCAACCATTTTGGCCTTGGTGCACTGAAATAGTTGCCATGCCAGGAATGAAAAGGAAACCCATAGGCTTTCTGGACAGAAGTGGTGCTGGAACTTAATGAGAGAAATGGCTGCACAGCTTGTTTACCACTTTTCTCTGTTAGCATGAGGATGATGTCAGCCTGCAAATACAAGCACATAAGAAGAAAATTGCAAGATATGTCAAATCCTGCAGCCCTGACTGCCAGAAGCACTGATGTCAACAGATCTTTTTCAGAGGCCTCTGAGCCTGTGGGAACATCAGCTCTTCTGGAACGAGTTAGTTCCTCTGTCCTCCTTCTGAGATGTCCAAATTGGAAGGAACAACTGACTGCATAATTACTTTCCAAAGTCCATGGAGAGGGCTCAATTGTCTGCTTCAGCCTTTGATAATTTTCCAAAAAGCTTATCAAACACATCACTTTTGTCTGCGTGTTTATCAGTGTAATGGAGCAATAGGAAGAGCACTAACCCAGTCCTAAGCAAAGCTGAGAGAACCCCAAGTGCAACTGGAGTATCAGTAAATCTTTCAGTATGTGGTATTTCTCCAGCAGAATGAAGAAGTTTCATTCAATATTATTTTCAACTTGAAAAGATCTTCCCCCAACAAATACTAATAATGTGAATTTTAAGTGTTTAGGGGGTCCTAACTTCAAAGTAGGCATTCAAACAAGGAATTATGCTTGATCCAAAACTATTGGTGAGTTACAATTTACTTTAGAAATTGTTTCAGTGAAATGACTGTGTAATGCGTTCCCTGTCTTGCCACTTCCATTTTGTTCCCCAGGTCTTCCATCATTTCCTACTTCTGGAGCTCCTTTTAGTCACTGTCATCTTCTATTCAGTCACTATAGACTTGCAGCCAAACCTCTTGCACAGTAGCAATGCTTCTTATAGTAAGTTATGTATTTTCCATTTGATTTGCTTACAAGAGGGTGCTCAAGATTAAGTTGCAAATAAATAAAGACATCAGTATAGAGTTTATTTTTCCCAAGTGCTTTTTCTTATTTTGGAACTCACTCTCCTACCTCAGTAAGTACAGTCGATCCAGAGAAAGCACTGAGCTGCCTAGCAAAGTGCCCTGTGCAGGACTTTGTTGGGTTATCTATGGAAATGTATCTCTCTCATTCTACTTTGGATAAACATTAATTCCAAGTTTCTTTCAAATATATTTACAGGAAATTATCAGAGGGCTACCACAAGCTAACAGCAATCCATGGCCACAAAACAAAAATAATTTTTGAAAACTTAACCACAGCTTTATGGTTGTATAACAAACATTTGTGTTTTTGTCCAATATGACCAGCTGGAGGAAGCATGTATTTTCATCTCTCATCTGTCATGCAGCTCCTTATCAGAGAATAAGATCTCCTGTGATCACGGAGGGATCCTGCTGCAAGGTCTGGCACTGGAGTGAGACCAGGCATGCTGAGTGCAAGGCCACTGGAGAACTTATCTCAGATGCTGCTGGGACCTTCTCTTATCCCTTTTTTCTTGATATCCATTAGAACTGAGATTGTTCCATAAGTATTAGCAGATAGAGTCTGTAGTCACCCAACAAAGCTACCAAAAAAAGTTACTTCACGTACGACTGTCCTAGGACAAATCTTTGTGACTGCATAACAACTTCCTGTGAAAGATCAAGAAATAAAGGATCTGTCTGCTTCCAGATTCCAGAAGTGGGTTGAGTATTGGGCAATGTGGTCCTTGTGATGTTGGTAGCAGCAGCCTTCATCGAAGTCAGAACCAAGCAGCCTGGTCTGAGCTGCTCTCACCTCAGACCTGGTTTGAGCTAAATGCTGGTTTGGGATTGTGGGCTTCACAAATCTAAGATTCCTAATCTATGAAGTTATGAAAAATATTCCGTAACTCTAAACCTGACAAATGTAAGCATAAACTTAGTGCTTAATTTAACCCATTTTATAGTGCTTATGATATATATCCCAGAAGCTAAGCTTTTCTATTCACTTAATTACAGAAAAGAATGGAAATTATATCTGATGAAAAGAATCCCTAGAAATTTCACTTATACCTACTATGAACCAGAAGGAAAGAGAAGAATAAATGACAATAGAAGTTATAGCTAACACTAGTTCCTTGAAACAAGTTTTAACTACTTATAAATTTTAAAATAAATAAATAAATAATAATAAAAAAAGTGGTAGTGAAATTGTTTTTGTGGAAACCAGAGCAAAAGGTGAGACTAAGTCTCATACGTGTTTCTTTCAATAAATTTGGTTTTGTCTGCTTGTGCTCAGACATAAAAAAGGAACTGGAAAGTTAACTGAGAATCTGAGAGATGACTGAATTGGAATTTCTGAAAAATGCATCTTCCCCCACTTGTCAATCAATCAATCTCTGGGAAAAGAGACAAACTGAAAAAATAAACACCAACAATTACATTTCAATGACAACTGGACAATCTTCAGTAAATATGTTGCCAGTAGCAAAAGACACGATGCAACAGTTTAGGTATATATATGTATATCTTTATATCTAAATCGGTATATATACATATGGCTTTCTTTCCTGAGCCTATTATTGAAATATTTTCATGAATACATTTAATATGGATGTTGAAATACTTCAAAATCCCCTAGATGTTAAGAAAAGTTCTTTTAAATGACTTAGGAAAATTAGAAAGTTGCTTTTCATTAAAAAGGGGAAAATGTTTTCAATTATGAATCCTTTTAACTCCCTTTAATTTTTTTTCTAAAAACTTACTTCATAGCCTTTTACAATAATTTTTCAAGATAGCTAGAATTGCTGACAATGCCAACCACTTTCTTACAGATTGAAAAGACAGAGAAGTTACAAAGGACACTAAAGAGAGAAAAATGGAAGAATCACTTTGTAGAAACTGTTTTATAAAACTCTGTTTTCTACTGAAAAAAAATAGACTGTAGGGGATTTAGCCTTAAATAATAATTTCAAAGCAATTTTGGAAGCAGGAGTGACTCTACATCTTTTTTTAAATACAGGCACTAAGCACTAAAGAATGCATTGTATTGTGATGATAAAGACGATGAAGCTGAATGACCTCAGACTGGCAATCTAGTGACATTCTTTTGTGTTTATGTGGCTCACATGTGAAGTGCTGAGGTAGACTAGCTGTTGTAGCAACAAGCATATGGTTTTATGAGAGAAGAGAGATTCTTCTTTTGAGGCTGCCTTTTGTGTCTGAATTATCAGAAAATAATGAAATTAGATGTGTCTCTGTCCACGCAGTAATAGAGTCACGTACCCAGTGTCCATCTCCAGAGAGGTACTCATCTCAGCACACAGTGGAGGGGAGAATTAGGACAAACCTTATCACAAAAGAAATGAAATTTACAAAGTATTTTTGCTGGCAGCTTGGAGATGGGTCTCACTGTAGTCCCATCCACAAACTCTCAACTTCACCTGCAAATCAGTTTAGAGTGAATCCCGTCATTTATACCTGTTGTTTCTGACGCCCAAGCTCTCTCTCTTTTTGAGGACATAGAATCTTTTGAATTGGAAGGGACCTTCAAAGGTCATCAAGTCCAACTCCCCTGCAATGAACGGGGACTGTGAATACAACTGGATCAGATGCTCAGAGCCCCATCCAGCCTGACCTTGAAAATCTCCAGGGACAGGGCATAGACTACATTTCTGGGCATCCACTTTTGGTGCCTCACCACCCGCACTGTAAAAGACTTCTTCCTTATATCCAGTTTAAATCTCCCCTCTTTTAGTTTGAAACCATTTCACCTTGTCCTGTCACAACAGACCTTGATAGTCTGTCCCCTTCTTTCTTATAGCCCTCCTTTACATACTGAAAGGCTGCTCTCAGCTTTTAGGTCTCAGATGCTGTGACTGGAAGATCTTTAAAGTCTCTTCCAACCCAAGCCATTCTATGATTCTATGAAAGCACAAGGACCATGTCCAAACTGAGAGTGGTTTGGTAATAGGGAATATTGTTGTGAGTCAGAATGTGACTTCTAGCTCACTTTAATGAAAAACAAAACAAAACAAAACAAAAAAAAACAAAAAACACAAATATAGTATTGAGAATATAAAGAAAGCAGAGAGAAATTAAATATTCAAATTTAATCCACAAATACTCCATAGATTCCCTGAAGCACAGGTACAAAACTGAAGGAGGAATCCAGCCAACATCATATCTTGGCACCTTCTTCCAGTTATGTGTATATATATTATATACTTTTCTCTCAGATGTATCTATTGTTGAGGTTCAGAAATATTCCAGAGCTGACATAAACTCTATATGCCTGGGCCTACCTTTCACTTTGTATATTTGATAGAGCAAGAAATTTTTTTGAAGAACACTAATTCAGAACCAAATTTGTTAAAAAACTTGATACTATTATGAAAAATAAATCTATCCCGTTCCATCCTATGAGTTCTTGTTCTCTTCTGAAACAAATTTCTTTTCCTGCTCCTTAATTTATGCTTGAGTTAGAACTTGTATTTGACAAGCTGTATCTACTCATGAAACATCTTTAAAAAATAGTGTTAATTAGGCTAAGACTGGAAATGCTGAGTTCCATAAAAATCCAATATAAAATCTGGCAGCTTTGTAAACACAGTAAGATGTTTTGGCTTATTAGAAAATAGTGCAAAATGAGGAAATAATTAGAGACGATTCAGGGTGTTCTAATCCCCAAAGTGCTCTGCATGGATTACTTTTCTTAAGGCAAAAACACCAATCAGGGAAACCAATATAGAGCAAAGATATAGTGTGGATTAAGTGAAACAAGTTGCTTCATGTTTTCTTTTATCCATGCATTTTTATGTCATTTATTGTTTTGTGGAGAATTTTATCTTGAGGAATATGAGCAGTGTACAGTCAGGACTGACTCCTATTCTCTACTTCTCAGTGTTTTTTTTTTGTTTTTTTTTTTTTTTGTTTTTTTTCCTGAGAAAAGTTATTAAGTGCCTTCATGAAATTTATGAATCATTAGGTCCTTTCAAAAATATTTCCAAGGCTAACAAACAATTGATAAAGTTTTTACAAAACAGCTTCGTAAATCTCAGAAAATCCCCATGAACACAAGGCATAGAACAAAATTTTGCTTCTATCACCAAAAAAAAAAAATAATAATGGAATAATTAAACATAAACCAAGATATTGCCTCACTTATTCCTTCTGGAAAATTCCCAGCAAGAACATACACTGGAGAAGCAAATCCTAGAAACTCAGTGAACCCATCTGATCTCTACTGGCTTTACATCTTTTTACGGTGATGCACTGATTGAAATATTCCACATTTGTAATTGCAATTGTTTTTAAAAATAATCTTAAATTCCAACAAGGGATCAAGTAAGTTTTATTTAAGGAACTTGTTTGTTCAACTACGTGAAATGTCACAGAAAATATCTCCTTTTGTATTGTTGGTATTAATTATTTGGGTCACGTAGAGCCCAAATCATACCTGCCTTCTTCCCTAAAGAGTAACCCAGAAAGAACCAAAATTAGGTTTAGAGCTAACTAGTGCTTCTGTCAAAGTCTGGGACAATTAGTATGTGATGTGATCATTTGACCAAAAGTGCTGGCTATAGTGTACATCTGTGAGACTGATCAGTGGCAGTCACTGGAGAGAAAGGGTTTCTTTTCACCAAACCAGAGTATAGTTTCTCATCCTAATGGAGACTTCTAAAGACACCTCATGAACAATACTGTAAAAATTTGTTATTCCATTTACTGGCTGCAAAAAACAGGGAAGGTTCCCCAGATAAAATATCAGTCTTTTGTATATCTTTTCACTGACTGATCTGAAATTAATCTCTGCCTAAAAGTTACAAAATTGGTGGTGTTCACCATTCCACGTTCTTCATGTTTTCTGTCTGTTCTTCCCTGAAACATGCCTTGTCATCATGATAGTCAGTCCCTACAGCAAAGATCCAGGTAGGAAGCACTGGCATAAAATGAGTAGAGAAGAAGAAGAATGGTACTTACTAAGCAAGGAAAAATAACAGAAATACTTGAGACCTGTAAATTACTGAAGTAAGGGACTAAGACCAAATTCTAGTAATCCAACTTCTGTATAGATGTGCTCAGAAAAGGAAACGTGAAGACATCTCAGAAGTCATTTCAACAAATTGGTTTGATTATTGCATTATACTCAAAAATCACAGAAAATAGGTTTGTACTGCACTGAGGGCTGGAATTGCATAAATAAAGTTTGGTAAAGACTGCGTCTACAGCAATCCCATCTGTTCTTCCTCTAGTGTGTCATCTTGCTGTTGAGTTTTCTTCTCCAATGCTTCATTTGTGTCTGAATTAGTAAAATGAAGAGGGACAAGGCCCAAGCACTGCTCCAGAGAGTGAATTTGTCCATATTACCTGCGAGGAGCCATCCTGGAGCTGTGCGAGCTTCTGAGTTGATTCTGGGCATTTGGCTGAGGCTCTGACATTTGTTACAGACTACAAAAGACAGAAATTTAACAGTTAAGTGGTATGGACAATAGCACGGCAGTGCTTGTACTCATGCCTTGAACCTGCATGGTTTGTTAGTATAGTCATATCCTTAATGTCTTAGATTCTTGCTCCCATTTAAACCTGTATTACTTGAGACAGAAAGCTTTAAGAGAAACACAGAACAATCAAAAATGAATTTAAAAAAATCATAAGTC
Organism: Numida meleagris; assembly: GCF_002078875.1. Lineage (NCBI taxonomy): Eukaryota > Metazoa > Chordata > Aves > Galliformes > Numididae > Numida > Numida meleagris. The sequence goes on along the minus strand of NC_034409.1, from coordinate 179,629,118 downwards.
CAACTAACTTCAATTAGAAACCTTAGAAATGCTAGATATTATATATATAGAATCATTGAATCGTTTGAGTTGGAAGGGACCATTAAAGGTCATCCAGTCTAACTCCCTGGCAATGAACAGTGACACCTACAACTTGATCAGTTGCTCAGAGCCCCATCCAGGCTGACTTTGAATGTCTCCAAGGACGGGACATCACCACCTCTCTGTACAACCTGTACCAGTGCTTCATTATTCTTATCATATAAAACTAAAGCTAAATCTCCTGTTTGTTTCCCAAGCTGTGTGTGTTGGTGTAGAGGCACTTCAGCTGTGGAGCCAGCCTTCTAATGCTTTTGGAGGATAACTCCTTAATTCCTTTCAAATATTGAGTTTCCTTGTTGCCTTCTCTTGTCGCCTCAGTGGTCCCTAGCTCACTGTCATAAGATTTCGAAGGTGCTGAAATTTTGCCAGCACATCTCAGAGCAGCAGGTTGAGGGCCCCTGCTCGTACCCTGTCCCTCTAACCTAGCTATGCTGTCCCACACCTTATAATGGGCAGGCTTGCTTTTACTTTCTTCAAAACTAGTTTAAAGCCTTGTCAATGAGCCCTGCTAGTTTTTCTCCAAGAACTCTCTTCCCACTTTGTTATGGTTTTGTGATTTTTTGTTGTCGGTATTCCACATCATTACATCATGTAAGGTACGGGCAGTTAAAGAGTTAATTCCCTGGTTACTGCAAACTACCTTTTTTGGTGTG